>NW_017674150.1:0-102022 GCF_001879085.1 Nicotiana attenuata
AACTTCCACAATGGTGTTTCCGATTCCAACGCCTTTGCCAATTGATCAGAAGGACTTGGAAAAGGTTTGGGTAATAAGAATCTGGATGGAATTACAACTTCAGAACCGTTCTGGTGGGTTCTTTGCCGAGCCATTATATCATCTGCCCCAGTTTCACTTTTTGGGGGAATTGGGATTTTTGTCCTGGTGTGACTGAACCCCAGAGAGAGGCTGCCTACGTATCCTTTCGGAATCAAGTCAAACGTAGTTCAGGAATCTTTGATTTTGTTTGTTTTTTTGATGTTTTTGATTTTTCCTTTTTTTTCATCATTTTTTCATTCATCTTTTCATTTTTTTTTCTTTCGGGTTCCGAAGAGGGTAATCAAGGAAGAGTAACCGGCTCAAAGGGTTTGCGAAAGATGGATTGTGTTTGGATAGCAAGAATGAAAGCCTTCGTCATCCCAATTGAACAAAGTCATTGCTGCAGAAAGCCTAAACATAGTACCTTTTTACTGCATCCGCATTCACAGCTGCTTCGGGATCATTTCCTTCGATATCGCCCAGATACGATGCTCCTCTCGGCAATATCTTTCTGATGATGTATGGGCCCTTCTAATTAGGAGCAAATTTTCCTTTTGCTTCCTGGTGATGAGGAAGAATGCGCCTTAACACAAGTTGTCCCACTTCAAAATTCCTGGGCTGCACTTTCTTGTTATAAGCACGGGCCATTCTTTGTTGGTACAACTGCCCGTGGCAGACCGCAGCCATCCGCTTTTCATCAATTAAGGTTAGCTATTCCAGACGAGTCTTGACCCACTCACTGTCCTCAATCTTGGCTTCAACGATGATCCGGAGAGAAGGGATTTCCACTTCCGTAGGTATTACGGCCTCAATCCATAGACCAAATGATATGGGGTTGCTCCTACCGATGTTCGCACTGTGGTGCGATATCCCAATAATGCGAAAGGCAACTTTTCATGCCATTGCCTGGAGCTCTGAATCATCTTTCTCAAAATCTTCTTGATGTTCTTGTTTGCTGCTTCAACGGCACCATTGGCTTTGGGCCGATAGGGAGTAGAGTTCCTATACTTTATTTTGAATTGTTCGCACACCTCTCCCATCAAATGACTATTCAAGTTTGCAGCATTATCTGTGATAATAGTTGCAGGAATGCCAAAATGGCAGATAAGATTGGAGTGCACAAAATCTACCACAGCTTTCTTAGTGATTGATTTGAGAGTGATGGCTTCAACCCACTTCGTGAAGTAGTAAATGGCAACCAATATGAATCTCTGCCCATTTGAGGCTTTCGGCTCGATCGGCCCAATGACGTCCATCCTCCAAGCGACAAATGGCCATGGTGCTGACATGGGATGTAGTTCTGTCAGAGGTGCATGAATCAAATCATTGTGCACCTGACACTGATGGCACTTCCGAACAAAGCTGAAGCAGTCCTTTTCCATGGTGATCTAGTAATAACCCGCTCAAAGGATTTTCTTTGCTAAAACATACCTGTTCATGTGGGGTCCGCACACTCCTGTGTGTACTTCATGCATGATCCTTCCGGCCTCTTCAGCGTCAACACATCTTAACAAGTTGAGATCCTGGGTCCTTTTGTACAAGACATCACCGCTTAAGAAGAAAACACTTGCATGCCGTCTGATGGTTCTTTTTTGGTCTCCACTGGCTTGCTCGGGGTATTCTTGTGTTTTTAGAAACCTTTTGATGTCATGGTACCATGGCTGGGTGTTTGGTTCTGCCTCAACCGTATTACAATAACCGTGCCTTTCCCTGATTTGGATTTCCAAGGAATCAATGTGGGCGTTGCCTGGGTAGGGCAACATCGAGGCCAGAGTGGCGAGTGCATCAGCTAGTTCATTGTGACAACGAGGGATGTACCTGCACTCTATTGACTTGAACCGCTTGCTAAGATCTTCCACATGCTGCCGATAGGGAATAAGTTCAACATCTCGAGTTTCCCATTCTCCTTGGGCTTGCCGGATAATCAGATCTGAGTCTCCCATAATCAACAACTCTTCGACATCTTGGTCGATCTCCATGTTCATACCCATAATGCAGGCTTCATATTCAGCAGTGTTGTTTGTGCAGAAAAAACCGGATCCGAGCTGTGGCTGGGTAATGTTGACCGGTAGGTGAAATCAAGATTGCCCCAATTCCAACACCTTTTGCGTTTACCGCTCCATCGAAGAACATTTTCCAGGCATTGGTGTCTTTGGATATTGCCTCAACTGAGTTTACCTCTTCGTCTGGGAAGTAAGTGTTCAAAGGTTGGTATTCTTCATCAACGGGATTTTCAGCCAAATGATCTTGCCGTGTGAGTGACGTAGACTATGTCCAATTCCGTGAGCAGGATCTGCCACTTTGCTAATCTTCCCGTGGGCATTGGTTTCTGGAATATGTATTTCAAAGGATCCAACCTGGTAATAAGGTAAGTGGTGTAGGCTTGCAGATAATGTCTCAACTTCGAGCTACCCAAGTTAAGGCACAACAAGTTCTTTCCAGCAGAGTATACTTAGCTTCATAGCTGGTAAACTTCTTGCTCAGATAGTAGATCGCTTGTTCTTTCTTCCCAGTTATATCATGTTGCCCGAGGACACAGCCGAAAGAATTTTCCAAGACTGTCAGGTACAAGAAAAGAGGCCTCCCTGGCTCTGGTGGGACCAAGACTGGCGGATTTGACAGATATTCCTTCATCTTATCAAAAGCTTCTTGACATTCATCGGTCCACTTGATTGCCGCATCTTTCTTCAGCAATTTGAATATGGGCTCACATGTGGATGTCAATTGAGCAATGAACCGGCTAATATAGTTTAGCCTGCCCAACAAGCCCATCACATCTTTCTTGGTTCTCGGAGGAGGCAAATCCCGGATAGATTTTATTTTTGTTAGATCTAACTCGATACCTCTCCGGCTGACTATAAAGCTCAAAAGTTTGCCCGATGGGACTCTAAATGCACATTTGGCTGGGTTCAGCTTCAAATCATATTTGCGCAACCGCTCAAAAAATTTTCTCAAGTCTCGAACATGATCATTCTGGGTTTTGGACTTGATGATTACGTCATCCACATACACCTCTATCTCTTGATGCATCATATCATGGAAAATGGCGGTCATGGCCCTCATGTAAGTTGCCCCAGTATTCTTCAAACCAAACGGCATGACTCTGTAACAGTATGTACCCCAAGGTATGGTAAAAGCTGTCTTTTCAACATCTTCTTCATCCATCAACACCTAGTGATATCCTGCGTAACAGTCCACGAAGGACTGTATCTCATGCTTGGCGCAGTTATCAACAAGGATGTGGATGTTGGGCAAAGGGAAATTATCTTTGGGACTTGCCTTGTTTAAATCTCTGTAATGCACACAGGTCTTTCCGTCTTTCTTCGGTACTGAAACTACATTGGCTAGCCATGTGGTGTACCGGACCACTCGGATCACCCCTGCTTTCAACTGTTTTGTGACTTCTTCTTTGATCTTGTCACGATATCAATTTTAAACTTTCTTTGCTTTTGCTGGCCAGGGGGATAGTCGGAGTAAGTCGGCAACTTATGAACCACCAAATCGACACTTAGTCCCGGCATGTCATCATATGACCAAGCAAACACATCTTTGAACTCAAACAGAAGTTAGATTAATGCATCCCGTGTTTTTCCATCCGTGTGAATGCTTATCTTGGTTTCCCTGATTTCTTCAGAACTTCCCAACTTAACCGGTTCAGCATCATTTAAGTTCGGCTTAGGTTTACTCTCAAATTGTTCCAATTCTCGATTTATTTCCCTAAAAGCCTCTTCTTCATCGTATTCCGGTTCTTGGTTCATTATTTCACAATTAGACAGCGTGTTTGGATGTGGGCATGAAGTCCGCAAGCATGTCATGTTATTTAAAGCCGCATTATTAGAACTGAAAGAAGAAATAAAAGAGAAAAATAGCAAAATCAGAAAGAATAAAGAAAGATGAACGATGAAATATTGATTTCATTTCCTGGAATTTGAAGATAACAGGGTTTACATTTGGAAATTAAAGACAAGAAACTAAAGAAAACATCCGAGTTACACCCTGGAATAACTCGCGATGCAGAAAAAGTGGCAGGACAGGTCTACCGGGACTCCTGCCTGATTGGGAATGGCGTAGCCTTCCAATTCTGCAACTTGGCGTTAGGTCCCATATACAGCACCTCAGTGGTGCTTGAGCCCTCCCCTGTCTGGACCATGTGGGCTTTATATAATATCTTCCTCATTGCCCTACAGATCTCTTCAATCTCTTCGGCCGTAAAAGCCTCATCCTCCTCTTCTTCATTGTATTTTGGCTTGACAAATGTTTCGTACAGATGTGGCAGCGGTTGAGGCAAAACCCATCAGTCATTCTTTCTGTCGTCTACCCATTTTGTATCATCTGAAGTAGGTCGGAAGCCTACCCCGAAGAACTTCTGAATGGCAGGCAGGGTAACTGGTTCAGCTATCCCTTGCAAGGATTTCCCAAGTCCCTTCCCCGGTTTGAAGCCATGTCGGATCATTTCTTTGGCCACCATGATTGATGTATTGGAAAGGAAGGGTTGGGGACAAGGGTTTCCCTCTTCGTACTGGTCTGCCACCACAACTTCAAAGGCCTGGTAAACTATGTTCTCACTCCCCTCTCTTGCTTCCAGACATGGGACTGATGGGCCCCAATAAATTGATTGCTTATCTTCCCCGTGGACCACGATCTCTTGATCCTTATGCTCGAACTTTACCATCTAATGAAGAGTAGAGGGTACAACCCCCACTGCATGGATCCATGGCCTCCCCAAAAGAAAGTTGTAGGATGTGCCCATGTGTAGAACCTGGAAGGTTACTTCAAAATCTACTGGGCCGATGGTCAGAATTAGATCGATCTTTCCAATCGTGTCCCTTTTTATACCATCGAAGGCTCGTACGCAGACATTGTTGGGTCGGATTCTTTCGGTCCCTATTTCCATGCGCTGTAAAGTTGAGAGTAGGCAGATGTCTACCCCAGAACCTCCGTCCACCATAACCCTCTTCACGTAGTACCCTTCACATTTGACTGTTAGGTGCATGGCTTTGTTATGTGCATTCCCTTTTGGGGGCAAGTCATTTTTGCTGAAGGAGATCTGGTTGATTGCGAAAAATCTTTCTGCCATTCTTTCCAACTGCTCTACAGAAGTCTCGAGAGGCACATAGGCTTCGTTAAGGGTTTTGGTCAATACCTTCTGATGTTCGGTGGAGCTCATCAACAGAGATAATAAGGAGACTTGTTCGGGAGATTTTCGAAGCTGGTCGATCACCTCATAATCCGCCATTTTCATCTTTTGAAAGAATGCTTCTGCTTCTTCGGCACTTACGGGCTTCTTAGATGGGAAGCGCTTTCTAGTGGCATAGTTCACCTCTTCCAAATTGAAATACTTTTCAGCTGGGTTATTTTCTTGAACTTCTCCTGAGATTTCTTTGCCCTTATAGGTCACCATTGATTTGTTGTAATTCCAGGGCACAACGGCAGGATCTGTCATAGGCTTCTGTGGCGTGCGGCCAATAACCACGGGCTCACTCAGCCTTGGTGGATTAATTGGCCCCCGCATCACATAAGCTCCCTTGGGCACATACATTTGGGCTGTCTTGTTCAGCTGGAATCTCCTGGGAGGACTTAAAGTCATCTGCTTTTCTTTGCGGCCTCGAGGGACATAGAGAACAACATCTTTGGGAGGCGTTGCCCTAGTTTCAACTTCAATCTTCTTCTCCGACTTTGGAGGGGTGGTTTTGTTCTTTTTCTCCCCTTTGTCTTGCTTCGGGGCAGCTTTTGGTTTCCTTTCCACATCCGCAATGGAAATGATGGGCTTCAACACTGGGTCAAATTCCTTGTCCTCACAAATCTTTCCGATTACCAGCCCGTTGTTGTGGGCTGGAAGTGGGTTGTTGGTTATGTTGGGAATATCTTCATCCCTCAGCACTATCTTCCTTTGTTCTATCAAATCTTCCACGGCTCTCTTCAAAGTCCAACAATTTTCTATATCATGCCCCTCGGCTCCTGAGTGATAAGCGCATCAGGTACCACGTTGGTAAGAAGGTGATTCTGGGTTTTGCCTATTTGGGGGTACGGGCTGCAACAAACCTATTTGGACCAATTTTGGGAACAGGCTAGAATAGGACTCGCCAATTGGTGTGAAATTTGTTTTCGTTGGCGGCTCCCGAGCACAGAAGTTATTTTGTGGAGGTCGGGGATTGTAGTGGGCTTGGTAAGGAGGCTCGTTTCTATGAAATGGAGCTTGGTTCCGGTTGGCTTGTTGTTGTGGCCGGACATAAGGTTGAGCGTTCATGACCGTGTATGGCTGAGGAGCATAGGCCACGTCTTGGTGGGGGTAATAGTGCTGCGGGGTTCTTTCTAGGAGAAAGGATCTGGGAGTACAATGTTTTCTTGCACCCGATGCTGCCATGGATGTTTCTTCCTTTTTCTTTCCCTTTGCTACTCCTCCAGACCCACCCTGAATGGCTTGGGAGGTAGCTCTGATAGCGGATTGGCTTAGAATTCGACCCGTTTTCAATCCATTTTCAATCATTTCGCCGATTTTGATGGCTTCAGCGAACGATTTTCCCATAGCAGACGATTTTGGAAGTAGTCGGCTTCCTGAGCTTGGAGGAAAACTGTGACCATTTCGACCTCATCCATTGGAGGCTTTACCCTGGATGCTTGTTCATGCCATTTAACTGCGTACTCTCGGAAGCTTTCCGAGGATTTTTTCTTCAGGTTTGTCAATGAGTTCCTATCTGGAGCAATATCAATGTTGTACTGGAACTTCCTAACGAAATCTCTAGCAAGATCATCCCAGATGTGCCAGCGGGATATGTCTTGGTCCATGTACCACTCAGAGGCGATGCCAACCAGACTTTCTCCGAAATAGGCCATGAGTAGTTCTTCCCTTCCTCCGGCTCCTCGCAGCTGATTGCAATATTTCTTGAGATGAGCAATGGGGTCACCGTGCCCATCGTACTTTTTGAATTTTGGGGTGCACATGAGGGAACATGCATAAATCGGCATAAGACACACTTTTTTGCCCACTTAAGCCTTGTATGTTCTTGAGGCTTTGCTCCATACTCCTCATCTTTCTCGCAATTTTTTCTTGCTCAGGAGTTTTGGTAGTCTTTTCTTGTCCTGCAGTGAACTCAAATTGGGGCGGCTGAGAATAATTATAAGTGGGAAACTGAGGAGGTTCCATTTGGAAGGTTGGTGTTTGGAAGGTGAGCGCTGAGGGGTCAAAACTGGGCCTAGGCAGTGTAGGCTATGCCGTGGCTGAGCATGGGGGAGCGGTGAAGATATTTGAAGCTGCACCGGACATGAACACCTGGAGGCGAGCCTCAGAAGGTGTTCCCACGAAATGAGCTGAGATAGTTGGGTGTCCCAGTGGTGTATTTGGGTGAGTGATCGGAACAATGAAGGTACCACTTGCTATAGGAAAAAGTTCGGGGAATCCCGGGATTGCGCTTGGTGGTTCTCTTCCATTTGCCCAAGCGTCCCATATTTCCATAACCCGAAGACGCAGGATCCTGTTCTCTTCGGCAGCTGCCGATTCTGAGGTCGGGATGTCTGAGATTGGGCTATCGTCCGTGATGGGAATTGTTGGCAGAGTCATTTCTGAAGACATTCCGATACTCCCCTTTGATCTAGTAAAGTATGGGTGCGAAGCCAGGTAACCACAAAAACCAACCACTGTTCTATAAAAACCTGGACTGAGAAGTAACAGCAGCAAACGGTTAGTTTGAAACAAATAATAGATAGATAATCGCACGTTGGGGTATGATGCACCTATACAGTTAATTGTATTTCTACATGTTTTGCAACAGTTGCATGCTTCATCCCGGCTTTACTTATTTTTCTCCATTTTTCTTCTTTCCACTTTCACTCTTCCTTTTGCATCTCTCTTTTTGTTTTTCTTTTTTTTTCTTCTCTTGCCCTTTTTTCTCTTATTTCCATCATCATTTTGTTTCTTTTCATTTTCTTTTCTTATTGGAACTATTTACAAAATTATGACCTGATCCGATGAGGATTGCCTACGTATCACGACGCAGCGTGAATCAAATCATCACGTAGTTCAAGAAAAATAAATGCGAAAAGTAAGGAAAAAATTTTTGGGAATTTTCGATTTTTCATTAATAAAACTTCTATTACAAAAGATATTAAACTACTCATTTTCTTGGAAAGAAAAACTACAAACAGACTCAAACTAAACCAAAATACAGACTCGATGCTTGAAAAATCAGGAATACATTAAAGCTTCAACTACTGGGGCCCTCCGGGCATCATTCGGCCTCGCCGCGGGCCTATGTGCGAGACCCCCCTGTAGTCGCTCCAAATCACTCATAACTTGGCGGACGAAAGTCATCACTGCAGCAAAAAAGGTGGTACGAGTCATGTCCTCGCACGCTTGGCACTTCATGGTAATGTAGTCAGCGATGGTTCTGATCCTTTCTCTAATTCTGCCTTTCTCCTGAAGCAATCGCTCTATCTGCTGGTCCCAGGATTCTAACACTTGAGAGTCATGAAGGTGCTGATTTTGCAATTTCTGTATTTCTTTCTCCATTTGAGCTAATCAGATCATAACAGTTCTCCCTATCAGCTTTGAAATCTTTAGCCTGCTTGGCTGCCTCATCCTCAAGAGTAGTTACCTTTTGGCTGCCTCATCCTCAAGAGTAGTTACCTTTCTTCTTAGGCTAGTGATGGTCCCTTCATAGTTCCTCTTCATTTGTTGCACAAATCGTGCCCGTTCTTCTGCCTTTTTTGTCCATTGTGCCCGGATTCTTGCTAGACCGCCTTCAGACTTTTCCAAGTCTTCTTGACACTCGAGGACTTTCTTTTTTAGACCCCTTATAAGTCTTTCTTCAGCCCAGCTTCTTTCCGGGTTTCTGGCAGCTATTTTTATCTTCCGGATCTGAGCTTTGAGGGCCTCATTTCCTGGGTTAGTTTTTTCTTTTCTCCCTCGTCTGCGGCGGCTTGAACACCCTTTTCAAACTGGAGCTCCATGACTTGCCTTTCCAACTGGCTTATTTTGGCCCTGTACTCGTTTTCTTTGGTCAACCAGTCCCATTGCACTTGTGCCCCATCGGTGAACTGTTGGACATGGGGTCTCTTTGCGGGCCTTTCAGGAATCTGGAATCTTTTGCCGAACCAGACAATGTACTTAGGGTCCACTTCACCTCTAGCCAGATCTCGCACCATGGTCTTAGGTTCAAGAAATCTACATTCATTCCACACTTGGCGAATTTTCCCTTCTGGAAATGCGGCTTTTGGGCCCAGTTCAATGACATGTTTACTCAGATCTTCATCATTGGGGATGGTTTGAAATATTCCTAATTGGCGCAAAACCCTGTAGGGAGCATAAGGCTGGATGCTCCGGATGCCCATCAAGAGGATATAACACACTTCAGCTGACGTGTACACTGCTTCGGTGACAGGAAGCAACCCTAATGCCCACTCAATTTTATCGGCAGTCAAGGATCTCAAATGTGCAAGCCAAGATTCAGTACCCTCGGGGAATTCAATACCCGCTACTCGGCTTTCAAATTCTTCAATGCAGCTCAACCCGGTCAAACCATAATTCATATATCCAACCCGGTGGCAGAGATGTTCCTGCATCCATAATTGTAATAACAGATTGCAGCCTTGGAAGAACTTTCCCCCTTCCCGACAGATAGTCAAGGCTCGGTAGATTTCAGATAAGATCAGAGGAACCACAGTGTTGTTGGCTTTCTTGATTGCAACATCGATCATTCCCACGAGACCTATCTCTATATTACCATCTTTTCGGGGACTAACTACAACACCCAAGAAGGCTACCATAAAAGCTAAACCCCGCCTTGCCTCTCATTTGTCTTTATTTCCGGCATGGGTTAGACCAGTGTTCGGCTCTTCAAAACCGCGGGGGTTACCATATCGATGATACAAGAACTGGAGCGTGCAATACCCTTCAGATAAATTTTCATCCAGAATATCCCGACTAATACTCAGCAAATCCATAAATCTGTGGGGGGGATACCGGTCTTGGTGACAGTGGATATCGACTTCTAAGGTTTCCATTAAGGCCCGCATAACCCGCAACTTCCTCCAATGTAGGTGTGAGCTCAAAGTCTGAGAAACGGAACACATTGCGAGTCGGGTCCCAAAAAGGTATTAAAGCTTCAATTATGTCCAACCTTGGCTTGACGTTCAATAGTCCGACGAGGCCTCTCAGAACCTTTACCACTGTTTCTCTACTGCCTTTCCCTAGATCATTCCACCACATGTGGAGCTTTAAAGGGATCTCTTTAAGGACTGTGAAGGGTTCAATTTCATTCGTGCTCATCCTGCACATTTATTAAGGTGATTTAATAACTTATTTTGACCTAAAGAAAAAGTAACACCATTTTTTTCTCAAAATTTTATTTCAAAACAAAACCCTGGCTTTGCAGATATGGCCTTTTAGCACTTCGAGGAAGAAGATTTTAAGGCTGTGCCTGCTAACCGTTGAAAATGACACAAGGTGGTTGTTCTTGCAAAAACAGCCTTCTGGCGCCCTTTTGGGGACATTCGGCTTATTTTTAAACAAGAATGGCATCACCCGACTTATTTGTGATAAAAATTAAAACTTTGTTGTTTTTGGGCTATTTTTGCAAAAAAGGGAAGTTGGACCCGATGGGGGTTGCCTACGTATCCCACATCCAGTGATAATCAAACTGGCGTAGTTCGGGCAAATTTGACAAAACCAACTATTTTTGAAAACCTTTCTTTTCCTTTCATTTTCTCAAAAATTCGGCAGAGCTTCAGAATTTCCTAAAACGCCTACCTCTCACTCTTGTTTTCCCTTTTTTTTCCTTGTTTTTTTTTTATTTTTCTTTCGCTATTCTAGAAGCCGGTCAACATGCGAGCCGAAACAAATAAATGCACAAGTAGCACGTAAGATGCATCAGGATAGTCTTTTCATTTCAGGTACACCTGTCCTAGACAGACCCAACCCTTGTGTTGAGTCTCCTAAGTCAAATGCACGTAATGCAAACAAACGTTCCTACTAGGGATCCGGCATGAGGCTTTGTTATACTAGGTTTAAAACCTAGGTTTATTGTTCTAGACCTGGCTTACCTGAGCGGACAACTCGAGCCGGGGGGGGGCAGCATACCGGGAATACAGAAGCTTCGCCGGCTTAGCAGCTTGTCCGAACCTCGTTTTAAAATTGGGATAAGACTCTTAACAGAAGAGAAGTCACACGAAGTGCACCCTTCTCCATGATGTAGAAGACTCAGAGAGAGGAAGGGTTTCGTAGCAACTTATATATACAATTCACAAAATATCAAAGCGGTAAAGCATTTAGCACATTAGGATAAAACATGTAGGAAAATCATATAACAGATAAAGCCAATCATAACAGTTATTCTAAGCTCGAATTCTTAAACCCTGAACTGAAGTTCTGGGTTTTGATCCCCAGCAGAGTCGCCAGAGCTGTCACACCTTATTTTTTACACACCACCCCGAAAGGATAGTATATAAGGGAGTTTTTCCAATTTAAGTGACATTATTCGAGATGAGATTATTTATTTATTCAGAGTCGCCACTTGGGATAGTTTATTTTGGTGTCCCAAGTCACCGGCTTATTTTGAATCCCAAATCGAGGAAAATTCGACTTTCCTTGTGAAGTCTGCGAACCAAAAATTCTAACTAAGGAATTCTGTTAACCCGGGGAAAGGTGTTAGGCACCCCCGGATTCCGTGGTTCTAGCACGGTCGCTTAAACTATTACAATTGGCCTATTATCTAATTTTAATACATGTTTTAGCCTATGGTGCAATTTTGAATTATTTATCGCTTTTAATTAATTTTAAGGAAAATTGAACGTCGTTTAAAACATGTCTTTGGATCGCGTCACATGAAATGCACCCGCAATCCGAAACGCATTTTAATCAACGTTTTAGGATTTGGATTTGGGTCACATGAAATGCACACCCGAGTTTAAGAAGGTAATAATATTAAAATACGCGCCTAAAGCAACTAACGCGTTGTTAACTTTGCGAGGGCCATGAAAATTCGCTAAATGGCACGCCTCGAATTCTTAAGTGTTTTAAAGGAAATAATTAAAGAGGGCCATGCATTTATGATTTTTATTTGGCACGGGGGCACCTCAATTCCATTTTTAAAGGATGTCCGAAAATTCGGAGAGTCAGGAATTATTATTGTCTATTATGATTCACCTCCATTCTAATTAATGGACTTAAACAATTAACACTAACTATAGCTAAAGTTCTAATTAATTAATTAAAGGGCTCATATGGGAAAGAATCAATTTTTAGGCAAAAGGAGTGGCCAGGCCCACTACAAACGAGCCAGCAGCCCAACAGGAGGGGAATAGCCTGGATCCATTTAAAAGGACGGGCAGGCTTAGGCCTAAGGTCAGGCCCAGATTCGAATTAAGGCAGAGGTTATAACTGGGCCAGCGCTTGGCCCATTTTTTTGTGATCCAACGGGTCCATGCCCAGGTCATAATGTAAACATAAATTGACACTAATGCATAAACATGAAATCTAATTAAGGATTTAAATTCTGATTTGTACTCTTTGATACCAATTAAACCAAAACACAATCAAATTCATTTTTAAACACGTCTGGGCCTGAGGATGAGCCCAAACTCGAACAAGGATGGCTTCCAATAAGGACAAGATCCTTAGCTCGAATCTGCTACTCAATTCACAGACCAGCCTTTTTAGTTTCACTTTTCAAATACTGATAAATGGACAAACTGCAGGAATAAAATGTTCAAACTAAGAAAAATGCATGAACAACTGAATTTTAGATTTGCAGATTTCCAAACTCGAATCGAATGACCACAGAACTAAGGCTACGGAAACTAACCACTGAAGCATAGATCATGATTTAANCCTCATTTCCTGGTTAGTTTTTCTTTTCTCCCTCGTCTGCGCGGCTTGAACACCCTTTTCAAACTGGAGCTCCATGACTTGCCTTTCCAACTGGCTTATTTTGGCCCTGTACTCGTTTTCTTTGGTCAACCAGTCCCATTGCACTTGTGCCCCATCGGTGAACTGTTGGACATGGGGTCTCTTTGCGGGCCTTTCAGGAATCTGGAATCTTTTGCCGAACCAGACAATGTACTTAGGGTCCACTTCACCTCTAGCCAGATCTCGCACCATGGTCTTAGGTTCAAGAAATCTACATTCATTCCACACTTGGCGAATTTTCCCTTCTGGAAATGCGGCTTTTGGGCCCAGTTCAATGACATGTTTACTCAGATCTTCATCATTGGGGATGGTTTGAAATATTCCTAATTGGCGCAAAACCCTGTAGGGAGCATAAGGCTGGATGCTCCGGATGCCCATCAGGAGGATATAACACACTTCAGCTGACGTGTACACTGCTTCGGTGACAGGAAGCAACCCTAATGCCCACTCAATTTTATCGGCAGTCAAGGATCTCAAATGTGCAAGCCAAGATTCAGTACCCTCGGGGAATTCAATACCCGCTACTCGGCTTTCAAATTCTTCAATGCAGCTCAACCCGGTCAAACCATAATTCATATATCCAACCCGGTGGCAGAGATGTTCCTGCATCCATAATTGTAATAACAGAATGCATCCTTGGAAGAACTTTCCCCCTTCCCGACAGATAGTCAAGGCTCGGTAGATTTCAGATAAGATCAGAGGAACCACAGTGTTGTTGGCTTTCTTGATTGCAACATCAATCATTCCTACGAGACCTATCTCTATATTACCATCTTTTCGTGGATAAACTACAACACCCAGGAAGGCTACCATAAAAGCTAAACCCTGCCTTGCCTCCCATTTGTCTTTATTTCCGGCATGAGTTAGATCAGTGTTCGGCTCTTCAAAACCGCAGGGGTTGCCATATCGATGATACAAGAACTGGAGCGTGCAATACCCTTCAGATAAATTTCCGTCCTGAATATCCCGACTAATACTCAGCAAATCCATAAATCTGTGGGAGATACCGGTCTTGGTGACAATGGATATCGACTTCTAAGGTTTCCATTAAGAGCTGCATAACCCGCAACTTCCTCCAATGTAGGTGTGAGCTCAAAGTCTGAGAAACGGAACACATTGCGAGTCGGGTCCCAAAAAGGTATTAAAGCTTCAATTATGTCCAACCTTGGCTTGACGTTCAATAGTCCGACGAGGCCTCCCAGAACTTTTACCACTGTTTCTCTACTGCCTTTTCCTAGATCATCCCACCACATGTGGAGCTTCAAGGGGATCTCATTAAGGACTGTAAAGGGTTCAATTTCATTCGTGCTCATCCTGCACATTTATTAAGGTGATTTAATAACTCATTTTGACCTAAAAGAAAAAGTAACACCATTTTTTTTTCAAAATTTTCATTTCAAAAACAAAACTCGGCTTTGCAGATACGGCCTTTTAGCACTTCGGGGAAGAAGATTTTAGGGCTGTGCCCGCTAACCGTTAAAAATGACCCAAGGTGGCTGTTCTTGCAAAAACAGCCTTCCGGCGCCCTTTTGGGGACATTCGGCTTATTTTAAAACAAGAATGGCATCACCCGACTTATTTGAGACAAAAATTAAAATTTTGTTGTTTTTGGGTTTTTTTTGCAAAAAGGGAAGTTGGACCCGATGGGGGTTGCCTACGTATCCCACATCCGGTGAGAATCAAACTGGCGTAGTTCGGGCAGATTTGGCAAAACCAACTAATTTTTGAAAACCTTTCTTTTTCTTTCATTTCTCAAAAATTCGGCAGAGTTTCATAATTTCCTAAAACGCCTACCTCTCACTCTTGTTTTCTTTTTTTTTTCTTGTTTTTTCTTTGATTTTTCTTTCCCTATTCTAGAAGCCGGTCAACATGCGAGCCGAAACAAATAAATGCACAAGTAGCACGTAAGATGCATCAGGATGGTCTTTTTATTTCAGGTACAGCTGTCCTAGACAGACCCAACCCCTGTGTTGAGTCTCCTAAGTCAAATGCACGTGATGCAAACAAACGTTCCTACTAGGGATCTAACATGAGGCTTTGTTATACTAAGTTTAAAACCTGGGTTTATTGTTCTAGACCTGGCTTACCCGAGCGGACAACTCGAGCCGGGGGGGGGGGGGGGAGGCAGCGTACCGGGAATACAGAAGCTTCGCCGGCTTAGCAACTTGTCCGAACCTCGTTCTAAAATGGGATAAGACTCTAGACAGAAGAGAAGTCACACGAAGTGCACCCTTCTCCATGATGTAGAAGACTCAGAGAGAGGAAAGGTTTCGTAGCAGTTTATATATACAATTCACCAAATATCAAAGCGGTAAAGCATTTAGCACATTAGGATGAAACATGTAGGAAAATCAGATAAAGCCAATCATAACAGCTATTCTAAGCTCGAATTCTTGAACCCTGAACCGAAGTTCTGGGTTCGTTCAGGGTTCGGTCCCCAGCAGAGTCGCCAGAGCTGTCACACATCCTTTTTTACACACCACCCCGAAGGATAGTATATAAGGGATTTTTTCCACTTTAAGTGACATTATTCAAAATTGGATTATTTATTTATCAGAGTCGCCACTTGGGATAGTTTATTTGGTGTCGCAAGTCACCGGTTTATTTTGAATCCCAAATCGAGGAAGATTTCGACTTTCATTTGATGTCTGCGAACTAGAAATTCTGAATAAGGAATTCTGTTAACCCGAGGGAAGGTGTTAGGCACCCCCAGATTCCGTGGTTCTAGCACGGTCGCTTAAACTATCATAATTGGCCTATTATCTGATTTTAATACATGTTCAAACCTATAGTGCAATTTTAAATTATTTACCGCTTTTAATTAATTTTAAAGAAGATTGAACGTCGTCTAAAATATGTCTTTGGATCGCGTCACATGAAATGCACCCGCAATCCGAAACACATTTTATTCAACGTTTTAGGATTTGGATTTGGGTCACATGAAATGCACACCCGAGTTTAAGAAGGTAATATTATTAAAATACGCGCCTAAAGTAACTAACGCGTGGTTAACTTTGCGAGGGCCATGAAAATTCGCTAGATGGCACTGTAGACAATAAATTTGCGTCAAGAAAATAAAATCAAGACCGAAAATATCGCAACAATCATAGTATTTGATTTCAAATATTTGAGTGTTACAATCTCTATGAATCCTCTGATTCTTCTTTTCAACAGTAAATAAATTCAAGGGCCTTTGAGCTTGATCTTGAATATGTAATTGTTTCCACGAACGATGATTTTGTTCTTGAGCTTTAGCTTGATTGCTTGAACTTGACCTTGATTTGTTCTTCGTTCTTGAGCTTGAACTTGATTTCTTGAACTTGAACTTGATTCCTTGAAGCTTGAAACTTGTAGAGAAATTTGCAGCGTTTGATCCACGAGCTCTCTCTTGCTTCTTGTTATAACTTTTGGTGTCTTTTCTGAGTTATGAAGACCCCTATTTATAGTTGTGGAAGGGAAGAGTTATGATAAGAACAAACTCTTTCCGAACAATCAAATTAAAGTGTGACATGGCCGCATTTGATTGGCCAGAGCATGTCACTTGCACACGTGGCACTATTTCATTGGCCTTTTAGTGTGACTGCGCATGCCTTGCCATTTTGACACGCGGCATGATCCTATTGGCTCTTCCATTTGACTTGGCGCGCCACGTCATTTGACACGTGGCACCAAATTGGGCCTTTAGGAAGATGTCATCTTGGGCTTAATGAAGTGGGCTCATCCCTTTAGACCAATTAAATGGGCTAGCCCAATGGATTAAGACTTATTTATTTAATCCATATGTATTGGACTTATATGATTAATTCAATTATATTAGCCCATAATATTTATTTGGACCAATATATCTTGAATTTAAACTATAGTCCAAATTATCTTATGGATTTAATTTAAGTAAAATTTATATGCTTACAAATGCCCCCTACTTCAAGATTTGTCAAAGTGTTAACGTAATGACCAGAGGCTATAGGCGCCTTTCTTCCTGCCGATGCTTTCACGGGCTTATTCATTCATGCCTCCTTCAAATCATATTTTAAGAGATTTTGCTTTCATTTAATTGAAATATCTCATTTTGTCAGAAGGAGAGTGCTTATGGTTCGGACCATGATTATTTACTTTGTCTTTTAATCAATGATATCTTAAATTAAAAGCTCCTTTGTACATTGAGATCAACGTCCTTACTACATTGAAATCAACATCTTTGTCATCAATTACCTTCATATGTGCACATAGAGTCTTGGATTTAGTGGACCCAAATAGAACCAACAAATACACATCAACAATAAATTGATGCATAGTGAAACCCAACTGACATAAGCCCGTGATCGAGAGACACTTTAGTTAAGGAATTTTAATCCATCAGTTACCCGTAGGGAGTACACGTGTGCATTGATTAAGACTCTAGTTAGATATCTACTCGGACATGGAATGGTTGAAGTCATGACAACCCGTAATTGATCCCACGTCGGTAATAATTCCCTAATGGCCACGTTATTGCACCTATAAATATAGATCATGCCTTCCATTCAGAGACATCAATCGTACTGTTAGCAGTCTATTTTTTGCTGCTCGGAAGCACTAACGCAAAGATAATTTTTTCTTCTTTTCTTGTGCTTTCTTATTTGTTTTACGTTGTTGTCTCCTTTTGTTTTTCTTTTAGAAGTAACTTCGTCAAACTATGAAGTCCTTTAAAAGTTCGAGATGAAAGCCTTTAAAGTTCGAGTTGAAGGCTTTTAAAAGTTCGTGATGAAGATTTTTAAAATTTGCGGTGAAGACCTTTAAAAGTTCGCGCCATGATCCTTAAAAGCTCGTGGTCAAGACCTTTAAAAGTTCGCGGTGAAGACCTTTAAAAGTTCGCGCAATGATCCTTAAAAGCTCGTGGTCAACACCTTTAAAAGTTCGCGGTGAAGACCTTTAAAAGCACGTGGTGGAGACCTTTAAAAGATCGTGGCGAAGACCCTTAAAAGTTCGCGATGAAGACCTTTAAAATTTGCGGCAAAGACCCATAAAAGCTCGTGCAAAGATCCTTAAAATCTCGTGGTCAAGATCTTTAAAAGTTCACAGTGAAGACCTTTAAAAGTTCGCAGTGAAGATCTTTAAAAGTTCGCGACGAATACCTTTAAAATTTACGGGGAAGACCCATAAAAGTTCGTGCGAAGATCCTTAAAAGCTCGTGGTCAAGACATTTAAAAGTTTGCGGTGGATTATTTTAAAATCTGCGGCAAAGACCCATAAAAGTTTCTGCAAAGATCCTTAAAAGACCGTGGTCAAGATCTTTAAAAGTTCACATTGAAGACCTTTAAAAGCTCGCAATGAAGACCTGTAAAAGTTCGCGACGAATACCTTTAAAATTTACGGGGAAGACCCATAAAAGTTCGCGCGAAGATTCTTAAAAGCTCGGCAATGAAGACCTTTAAAAGTTCGCGGCGAAAACTCTTAAAAGCTCGCGACGAAGACGTTTAAAGATTCGTGGCAACGACCCTTAAAAGCTCATGGTCAAGACCTTTAAAAGTTCGCGGTGAAGACCTTTAAAAGCTCGCGGTGGAGATCTTTAAAAGCTCGCAGTGAAGATCTTTAAAAGTCCGCGACGAATACCTTTAAAATTACGCAACGAAAACCGTTAAAAATTCGGATGCCTTTAAAAGTTCGAGACGAACACCTTTAAAAGTTCGCAACGAAAACCGTTAAAAACTCGGATTCCTTTAAAAGTTCGAGATGAACACCTTTAAAAGTTCGTAACGAACACCGTTAAAAACTCGGAAGCCTTTAAAAGTTCGAAATGAACACCTTTAAAAGTTCGACTTTAAAAGTTCGCAACGAACACCGTTAAAAACTCGGATGCCTTTAAAAGTTCGAAATGAACACCTTTAAAAGTTCACAACGAACACCGTTAAAAACTCGGATGCCTTTAAAAGTTCGAGATGAACACCTTTAAAAGTTCGCAACGAAAACCGTTAAAAACTCGTATGCCTTTAAAAGTTCGAGACGAACACCTCTAAAAGTTCGAAACGAAAACCGTTAAAAGAATTCCGACATAGACATCCCCTTTTTCCTTTTTAAGGCACAGGGCGGACTTGGAGACCAACAAACTTGAAGGTTTGGCGAACCTGAAGGCACAAAGAATTCCTGGACTTCAATGCAAATACTTGACATCCTCCTAAAATCGGCCCATTGAAGATATCACTTTACCATGGAGGGTTTCCCCCTTTAAATCAAATGAGATCAAAGTTCAACAAGAGGATGGCGTTTCAGCTTGATTTTACATTCCTCCATACTTCACTCGGACAACAATTGGGGCAATATGTATCTTTTGAACTTATGCGACTGAACCTAGAATGAAACTCTAAGCTGCCTACGTACCCCGGTGAAGAGGATCAAGTCATACCGTAGTTCAGACTGGGTAGATTTTTTTTTTTTTTACGTCCTAACTTTTGCCTAGGCCGCCTCTTTCGAGATTTTTAACCTAGCGGACTTTTTTTTTTGGGGCCGTACACAGTTTATACTCTTGCGGGCCAGGAGTGTAGCAACATGCAGTTTAGGCTCGTGCGTCAAGGAGCGTTGCAATTTCAAGGATAATACTTCTTTAAGAATTTGCCATTGATGGGGCCGATTCTCATGCCATCTGCATCAACCAGCTTGTAAGCCCCACTTGAGTAAGCTTCTTGTACGACATATGGCCCATCCCATTTTGAAGTGAACTTCCCTACAGGTTTATGGGAAGTAATTATGGGTCTACGTACGGCAAGGACTTATCTCCTACTTGAAAGGATCTCGGGCGAACTCTTTTATTGAAGGCGCGAGATAATCTAGCTTGATAACATTCAAGACTCTGTTGAGCTTCCAATCTCTTTTCATCAAGAGCTTCCAACTCTGTTAATCGAAGTCGAGCATTTTCTTCATCAGTGATCCCTTCTTGAATAGCCAGTCGTAATGAAGGTATTTGACGCTCAAGTGGCAAGACGGCTTCGACTCCATAAACGAGTGAATAAGGAGTCGCCTGTGTTGGCGTGCGGTGAGTCGTCCTATATGCCCATAGAGCTTCTTCCATATGGTCATTCCAATCTCGTTTGGATTTGGAGACGACTTTCTTTAACAAGTTGCATAGAGTCTTGTTGAATGCCTCAGCTAGACCATTGGCGGCAGCATTGTACATCGAAGAGTTACGTTGCTTGAAGCCAAAGAGATCACAAATCTTGT
This sequence comes from Nicotiana attenuata, assembly GCF_001879085.1. Lineage (NCBI taxonomy): Eukaryota > Viridiplantae > Streptophyta > Magnoliopsida > Solanales > Solanaceae > Nicotiana > Nicotiana attenuata. Next base: position 20,156 of record NW_017674150.1, read on the forward strand.
TCATCAACCTATTATCGAATGGCTTTCCATTATCCGTTATTATGTAACGAGGAATGCCAAAGCGATAAATAATGTTTACTCGGATGAAACTTGCAACATTTTCCTTCTTTACTTCCTTAAGAGCAACAACTTCAGCCCATTTTGAGAAGTAGTCAGTTGCAGCCAAGATGTATAGGTGCCCACCAGAGGACTTTGGCAGCGGTCCAACAACATCCAATCCCCAAGCGTCAAATGGCCAGGATGCAACAGTCGGGTGCAACACTTCAGGAGGTTGATGAATAAAATTCGCATGGAATTGACAAGCCTTGCATCTTCGGGCGTAGTCCAAGCAATCTTTTACCATCGTTGGCCAATAATATCCCATCCTTTTTATATGGAAGTGGAGCTTTGGTCCAGACTGGTGTGACCCACATACCCTAGAATGTGCCTCTTGCAAAGCTTGGAGAGCTTCTTCTTCTCCTAGGCATCGCAAGAGTACTCCCTCGAACGACCTTCTGTATAGAGTATCCTTGTAGTAAAGTAAGCGAGGTGCACGACGACGGATTTTAGAAGATCTCCTCGGATTTTCTGGAAGTATCCCATAGCATAAGTAGTCGATAATGGGTTGTCGCCATTCTTCTTTCTCAACTTCAGAAACAGCAACAAGATGCTTGAGTTCGTTTTCTTCACCTTCAGCCTCATTTGGCTGCGGTACTACCCATTTTTGGCAGACGGTAACTTGCGCTTGGTCAGGCAGGGCTAATGATGAAGCTAGAGCAGCTAAAGCATCAGCCTTCTTATTTTCTTTCCTTGGTACATGCTGAATAGTCACATCACCGAGCCACCCCATCAACTTTTTAGCGTAATCATAATATGGGCGTAGTTCAGGCTTCTTGACCTCGTAACTACCCAAAAGCTGATTGACCACTAACTGGGAGTCACCAAAGACTTGCAATTGCAATTGCTTCATATCAACGGCCATTTCAAGCCCAAGTATTAATGCTTGATACTCAGCAACATTGTTGGAACAGAGTTGTGTCAAGGTGAAGGAGTAAGGCAAGACTTCACCTTGGGGAGTGACAAATACTACGTCAGCCCCGGCTCCCCCACGATGCGCGGCACCATCAAAGTACATCTTCCATGGAGGTTGAATTTCAACGACCATTGCTTCCTCATCAGGTAGTTCATCAGTTAGCTCCCAGTCATCAGGTATCGGATGATCTGCCGAGAAGTCTGCCAATGCTTGTCCCTTTACAGCCTTTTGAGGGATATACAAAATCTCAAATTGTTGAAATTGGAGGTACCATCTCGCTAGTCGATCACTAAGAATAGGTTTTGACATCACGAACTTGATGGGATTTCCTTTAGAAACAAGACGGACAACATGAGCTTGAAAGTAGTGCTTCAACTTTTGAATTGAGAAGACTAGCGCCAAACACAACTTTTCAATTGGCGAATAATTCACCTCATTTGAATTGAGAAGACTAGCGCCAAATTATTTTATGGATTTAATTTAAGTAAAATTTATATGCTAACAGGCACACCTCGGATTCTACGTTTTTAAAAGAAATAATTAGACGAGGACCACGCATTTGTAATTTTATTTGGCACGGCGCACCTCAATTCCATTTTTAAAGGGCACTTAAACTAAAAGCTCGAAGGGCCATGGACTATGTTTTATCTAGCATAGCTCACCTTCCACTTATCTAATGGTCTGATTAATTGTCACAAGGAAAAGTAAAGAAATATTTATTTCAAAACTAACATGAGGATTTATGTGAGTAGAGAAACCATTGGGCAAAGGGATTGACCTATCGCCAAACATGCAGACGGCCCAAGGGAAAATAAAATAATTCAAGTCCCGTTCGAAAGGACTATCCAGTTTTGGGCCAAAGGATGAGCCCAACATCGAATCCCAATGCCTGAACGACCAGTGCAAATGCCAAATGAATGAGGGCATCAATATTTATTGGGCCCAGACTTGAGCCTATATGCAGGCCCTATTATTGAAAACAAGCAGGCCCCAATTTGAAAGTGTTATAACTGAAGAGAGGGACTCAAGATCGAGTCCCTGAAGGCATTAACTTTTGCACACAAAAAAAGAAAGAAATTCATCACTGGTCTAAAACACAAAAGCACAACTTCATTTTTGACAATGTAATCTTAAAATCTTTAAGCCTCAAATTAATTTTGAGCATTGTGATGGAAAAGGACTCAACAAATCTGGAAAAAAAATGCTCTCAAACTACTGAAGGATTCCATTTACTAATAACTAACTGCTGAAACAACAATTATCAACAAAAATAACAGTTAATTCAAAACTACCTGACCATCTTAAACACACTCACATGGTACTCAAAATGTTAAGCTAAAATTCAAACATGGTAACAAAACCTCCAAATTACCAGAATATATACTTTTGACAACTAAAAGGGGAAAGACAAGACATGCATTAAGACCGGACCTCGAATGAACAACATGATCTAAATCAAATAATTTCAATTAAATGAACAATTAACATTCTTATTTCTTAATCACAGTCAATGCATTTAGGAGTCCGAACTGTCCTCAAGTTATTACATTCCATCAAGTGCAAACTCCAAGTCTAAAAATGAAACATACCATTAACTATATAACTAACTACTCATGGTAATTAACAAAAAATGTGAAGAAACTGTAGGAGAATCAATAGCTTTTGCTCAAAGAAAAGAATCATCCATTCAACTTGATTCCATAAACTTCAGATCTAACTTTACTCATGATTCAAGTGTCTTTACATACCTGAAAATGTGAGGAAAACAATAGCAAAATAGTCAAAGGTCCAGCAGCAGTAACGAAACAGCAGAAACAACCTCTAGTCCCATGAAACAGTGAACCAAACAGTTCAAAATCCAGAGGATGCAGTTCAACAAACCAAAATCCAATTTCAAACACACACTTAACCAAGCAGACACCAAAATCCAGCCTCAATGACTAAACCTCAAACCATTTTGAAGTCCAAACAATTAGGGAATTGATTCAGGAAGAGGAAGATTTCAGATTATCAAATTAAAACTTAATGGAACAGTCTTATCAACAAAAGAAATATTTAACCTCCTATTTTTTCTAAATTTCTAGCTCTTGGAAATATGTAGGGTCTATCCTCTCTGCCTTGCAAGGCAAGGTGAAGTGCCTTTATAGGCAAATAAATCGGGCAAACTTCAGATTTTGATTTTGCACTTTAGCCCTTTTTCAAATTTTCGAAATAGCTACTTAGCCCCCCTGATTTTCTGACTTGTTACGCAAGTCAACCTACCCAAAAGTCTGAAATTTGGCTAAAACCCCTATTAGAGGCTTCTTATTTCAGTTACCAAAGATTCCCCTATCCTAAGCTTCCTAAATTACCCCTTGTTTAACATGTTTTTACCCTGAAGACCAACCTGGGTTAAGCAAGTATGGGTCATGGATCTCAAATGGGCTCAATGTCTCAATAGACATGGCCTCAAATTCAGGCCAAGCAGGATTCCCTTAGAATGAGGTCTGGATTGACCTCAGAGCCCCAAATAGCAAAGTGAAACCCAAACAAATTCAGAAAACTCAAAAGAACCAAACAAATTGACTAATTAACGATCACAAACAAGCAGGGAACTGATTAAGCTATTAAATTAAGCTAAGTGACCAAATCAAAGGTTCCAACAGGGCGATTGATAGAACTAAACAAATCAGAAAACAAATTAAAGGAGAGGAAAGAACAGAGGTGACTCACATAAATGATTTTGAAAACAAAAAATAACGAAACTCACCGGCTAAACTTGAAATCAAATTGAAGCACTGGTTCGACCCAAAACAGTGGCAAACGTTTGTTCTTAGTGAAGAACAAACGAGTGTCACTATTTTGTTCCAAAACCAACTTGAACCAACCAGAAAACTCCTAAAATGACTTGTATGCATGATTCCTACTTTAGGCTCTCAGGGCTCGACTCTTCGATTTGATATTCGAGGAGTTACAGAAATATTCGAAGGAATCTGAGTGAAGATTTGGACTAGGGGAGGGAAGACAGTCCTAGGGCGTTAATTTGGGGTCGATTGGAGGAATTAGGGTTTTGGCCGCCTCTCTTTGATTCAAGATTCGAGAGGTTCGGCTGGGATTCGAGGGAAGGGGTTTGAAGATTTTGAAAGAGGAGAAGGAGAGGAGTCTATGGTGTAAAAATGGGGGCCATCGGAGACCTGCCGCCGCCATGGGGCGATTTCCGACGGGCGGCAGGTGGCGGAGACGATGGAGGAAACTAAGGCGGCTAGGGTTTGGTCTCTGAAGGTTTGGAGGTGAGAGACGAGGCTAAGGGGGGTGGGGGGGTATGTTTGGACATATATATATTATTTGACCCTAAGTTCCTGGCCATTAGATCATGAAACCTCGACGGCCATGATTGATCAAGAAAAAATGGGGTCGTTTTGGGTGGTAAGGGGGAGCCTGGACCGAGTTTTTATGCGGGTTTGGGCCGGGTCAGGTGGTTTTTGGACGGGTTTTTGGGGGGTTTGGCTTCATTTGATTTGGGCCAGCCCAAATCTGGGCATCTTTATTAAAAGACTCAATTTGTTTTTAATTTCTTCTCTTTTCTTTTTGATTATCAGATTTTTTGTTAAATATAAATAAAAATAGAAAAACCTGATTTAATTCGAAGACTAAACTAATTGTTTTTTTTTCCAAAAATTAAGCAAGTCCTAATTTAAAGAAAACTATGACAAATTAAAAGTTAAAAAAATGTGAAATAAACTATTTTTGTGATTTTCTTTCAATTTTTGTAATATTAAATAACTAATTATCCTAAAAATATAAATCTATGTCCTAAATGCAAATGCACTTTTTATTTTTTTATTTTTTTATGAATTATGTAAAGTAAATATGCGCACAAAAAATGCAAATAAACACCACATCATGCAATTAATTCCTAAAAATCAAATAATTAAAAGAAAAATCCTATTTTTAAGAATCCTGTAGGAGTAATTCACGCGAGGAAAAAATCACGTGCTCACAGGTGCTGGGGGTAACGTCAGTACACTAACTCTGTAAGTAACAAGTCCAAACATTGGACTGAGAGGTAGTGACGAACTAAACCTCAGCAATTATAACAAATTTAAATTGTACAGAAAAGTAGGCATGCTGGCAATTCAACATTTTAAACTTGACAGTAAAGAAAAATGCTAATGCGAACAATGTAAAGTATAAAGCTCAGTAAAACTCTACATATCAATGCCAGAAATGTATGAAAATGCATCGTGTGCTCCCACTCTCAAGTGCTCAATCACTCGGTACCGCATATGGCCATCCGACTAGGGAAATCCATCCTGGAATATATAAACAACACTAACCTCAAGTCAACCGGCACCGAGGAACAAGGGTAATCTAACCCTGAGGAGAAATCCATCTCTAGGTATCAGTACTCCAGACAAATCCATGTCCAGGGAAATCCATCCCTCAATAATATCAGTACTTTGGACAATCCATGTCTAGGGAAATCCATCCCTCAATAGTATCATCCCCGCTTACTGGGGGTGTATAGACTCCAGAGGGGCTCCTTTCAGCCCAAGCGCAATAACAAGACAATGAAGGCATAATCAATAATCTGCTGCGGCGTGCAGCTCGATCCCAAAACTATCACTCAAATTCAGGGTCACGGCCTCACTCAGTCACAACTCTCTAGTCTCACACACATGGCTCACAATACCAAGAAACTAGCCCGAAACAATGTCATGATGTGCCAAATAACAATAACCGAGACTGAGACATGATATAATATGCATGAACAAGACCGAGTACAGAATATCAATGAAGATAAAAATATGACAGCAAGAAACAACCTCTCGGGTCTCAACAGTATTAGCGTGAAGCCCTAACATGATAATTAGCATGATTTACAGCTCATTAACTACATCACACAATCACTACACAGGTATCAACAAGAAAGAGTCACTAAGTGGTGCCATGGAATGATCCAGGCCGCAATCCTCACGGTGCACGCCCACACGGCCATCACTTAGCATTTGCATCACCTCAATATTTAATCATAAAACACATAGTTCAGGGTTTCGAACCCTTAGAACCAAGTTTGGAAGCGTTACTTACCTCAAACCAAGCCAAAACTCTAACCCGCGATTCCCTTGCCTCTCGTTCCGGCCTCCAAATGCTCTGAGTCTAACCCAAATCGGTATATTATCATCAATACACACTAAAGGGATGAAACCCACACGAAAATTATCAAATTAGACCCAAAATCCCAAATTTGCTCAAACCCAGCCCCCGGGCCCACGTCTCAAAATCTAACAAAAATCGCAAAACTAGAAACTTCTTTCACTCCCGAGTCTATACATACCAAAATCATCAAAATCGAACTTCAATGGCCCCTCAAATCCCCAATTTAAACTCTCCAATTTCAAGCCCTAATCTCCCAATTTCTTTCCTAATTTTCCCACTAATATCATGATTAAACAATGGAATATTCGCCATAAACACAAGATACAAGGCCCAAGTAGCTTACCTCACTGAAAACACTTGATTCTGTCTTGAAATCACAGCTCCCAAGCTCGAACTCGTTCAAAAATGGTGAAGAAATGGCCGAAATTCGCGAAGGGGAAATTATATACTTTCTGCCCAGCACTTCCACATCTGCGGTCCTCTAGTCGCATCTGCGACGCTGCACCTGCGGAAAATCCATCGCAGGTGCGGTCCTCACTTAAATTCCAGAACCCGCTTCTGCGGTCAACTTCTCGCTCCTGCGGTCTTGCAGGTGCGGTACGATTTTCGCACCTGCGACTCTTGCCCTCTCTGCTATGGCCGCTTCTGCGACTGATCCTCCGCTTCTGCGTTGCTGCACCTGCGGTTCCCACTCTGCAGGTGCGATTATGACAGCTGAAACACAACAGAAATTTCATCAACTCTCAAACCTCAAAAACCAATCCGTCAACCAGCTGAATTCATCCCGAGGCTCTCGGGACCTCAACCAAACATACAAACAAGTCACATATCACCATTCAAACTTATTTCAACCTTGGGAACACTCAAAACAACATCAAAACACCAAATCACCTTAGGATTCAACCCTAAGGATTTCCAAACTTCCGAATTCCGCAAACGATGCAAAAACCTATCAAACCTCATCCGAATAACCTAAAATTTTGCACACACGTTAAAAATAACACAACGGACCTACTCCAATTTCCGGAATTCCATTCCAACCCCGATATCAAGATTTCAACTACCGACCGAAAAACTCCAAATCTCCAATTTCGCCAATTCAAGCCTAAATCTACCACGTACCTCCAAATTACATTACGAACACGTTCCTAAGTCCAAACTCACCTAACGAAGCTATCCCAACCATCAGAATTCACATCCGAGACCTTCTACACATAAGTCAACATCCGGTTGACTTTTCCAACTTAAGCTCCTAAATTAGAGACTAAGTGTCTCATTTCACTCCAAGACTACTCTGAACACAGAACAACCAACACGATATGATGAAGTACAACTGAACAACACATAAAGAAGCATAAATGGGGGGGGGGGAGGGAACGTGGCTGTAACTCACGAAACGACCGGCCGGGTCGTTACACGACCAAAGTTGGTCGGTAAATGCTTCCCCTGCATTAACCGACCAACGTTGGTTGGTAATTTTAAATATAAGTTCTTTAAATTTTATAAAACTTTTTAAATTATAATATAATTATTAAAATTTAGATAAAATGGGTCCATATTGCCGACCAACTTTGATCGGTAATCCAAAAGTTTCTTTGACTAAGTAAGTCTGACCAGGCCGGTCAACTTGTAAAACAATTTACCGACCAACTTTGATCGGTATTTATTTTTAAACTAATGTAAAATATTTTTTTCCTGTTTCGGTCCAAGCTGGAGGGTTTTTGGTCGCTTTTTTTGATCGGTCAACCTTGGTTGGAAACTCTTGGTCGGTTTTTAGCGGATTTCTAGTAGTGCACTACATCAATACACTTTTACTATATTTCCTTTTCCTCTCTTGATATTTGGCTATAAGTGTATATTTTTAGTGTATTACTTGCCTTATATTTTGGTGTTATAATAATAATATGTGCGACGTTTGAGCTTAATTGTGCCGGTTTTATATGTAGGGTCGTTGAAGGATGAAAACGAGTGAAGGTTACACACAAGGATGTCAAGAATACACAAAAAGAACACGAAAAGGCAAAATCAATCAAGTCCTGGAACCAGGTGCCAGGCCAGGCAATGCCTTTGACTCCAGGCGAGCTAGACCGGGCGTTAGAGCAGACCTCGCGAGCTCTGGGGCGTGCTACAAGCCAGGACTCATGAGCTTTGTTGCGTTACTTGGTTATTTTTGCAGGAAATATTCATGCACTCTTGTTAATTCTAATTCTATATATTATTAGTTTGGCTTGAATGGGTGAACTTAGTGTCGAAAGAACTTCGCGAGAATAATAAACCATATTAACCAACAAATTAGATAAATCAAGTAATTAAATCAACCGGAAGAACGTAATAGGAGAGACATTAATCCCGTAACCCCGAAATATTTCCATCTCATCGAATTCTTTCTAAGTGTCTGCATATTTGCTTTGCATCCTTGCATTCTCGATTGTCTAGTAATTTTGTAGTAATTCTTAGTAGTAAAAATCACAATAAGCTTCTTCACAATCACTTGAGCAATAAATTTATATGTAGTTTAGATTGGACGAGAGTCAATCATAAATCCTCGTGGGATAATACTTTCTCATCACTTTATTACTTTTCGATCGCATATACTTGCGTGTGCATTTGGACCCAACAAGTTTTTGGCGCCATTTTTGGGGATTTAGAAATTAGCTACTTGTCTGAAATAAGCTTTTCTTTTGTTTTTGTTTGAGTTTTAACTTGTTTTACTGTTTCGGACTCTACAGATGTTCACCTTGAATGCTAAGGAGAAGTAACAGTTTGAACAATCTTCCTCCTCCTGATCCTGAACCCAAAAGACTTTTTCACAAGTTAAGGAGAGAGGTGGAAGCAAGAGAAAGAACTGCATTCCATGATTTCCATATAACCATAAAGTATAATATAACTGGTATCCAGAAATTTCCTTACTCGAGTCATCCTTGATCTCAACCTCTGCAAGTCATAACTAATTTACAAGTATGCCTCAAACCGAAACCAGTATAATACATAACTATGCAGTCAAATTGTCGATAGAAGACTCCACCACTTGGCTCAAAGCCATAGAACAAAACATTCGATAACTCAAAATACCCATACTCTATTACTTCCATAATCCTGCATTGAAATTTAACCAAATCTTTCATAAGCTCATGCAACACAAACCATAAAATACCTTAAATCATCTGCTAAGCTCGCATTCATCCTCATGACAGTCAAGTCGACTTTCTCAGCCGATCCAAACTCAAATCGCAACACATATAACCCACTGATAGAAAGAAACTCTTCACACTTCATCATAAGGATCACACATTCGTAGATCACCTCGCAGGAAATAACCTACCTGCTTAGCCTCAAATTGGCATTTCACTATGCCCTACCATGGCCATAACCACCATACAGTCACTTAATCTTCCCGAGTCTAAACTCGTCAACAAGACATAAGAATCTACTTCATTCCAAAAATGTAGATCTGAAAGATCTCTCAACATTCCCACAACTCAGAACCGTACAACACATCAAGATAGAAATCAAGCACCCATTGGTCCTCTTCAGATCCCAAGCAAACTATTCTCGTCACATCCAAGCCATCTAAACATATTGCGCAGTCACATCACACTCATCATATAACCATCCGACCACTCACCAAGCCATAAGCCCCACTCTTAGGGACACTACCGAACATAGAAATCCAAAAGCACAAACTCACACAACTGAAACCACCGAGCCCAAGCTGCAGTCAAAACCCAGCCTCAAGTCCTCTAGACCGGCCCAAAACCACCACAACGAGTGCACATCTCGCACCACATCCATGGAATCGCAAGCTCTCGATGCACAGCTAATACCGAGCGCTCAACACAACTCACGAGTGAGTGGAAGGAATTCAAAGAGATACGCTTCAAGATGAATTAATGTCGCACGATAAGGAAAGAAAGATGAGAAGTTTATCCTAAATGCACTGTAGCCTCTCGACGATAGGTATGGATGTTATCATACCGATCTACAAGACTTTACTAGACATTTTATCATGACTCGCAAAACCTATGAACCTAGAGCTTTGATACCAACTTGTCACGACCCAAAATCCAGCTAGTCGTGATGGAACCTAACCTAACTCTCTAGGTAAGCCAAATGATAGACAACACAACTTAAATAAGATAACAAGAATCAATAAATAGCATAACTGAGCTTTCTATACAAATCCCAAGAATTGGTATTACAAGTCATGAGCTTCTAAGACTTGGAAATTACAAAGTTGGTACGAAATAAATACATCATCTGTTCAAAATATACATAAACAGATATATAAATCTAAAGCTACCAAGAACAAGAGGCAGCTATAACCAGATCGCAAGTACATCTTTAATGCAAGGTGCAGAAGTATAGTATGAGTACAACCGACCCCATGTACTAAATAAGTAACAAACCTAATCTTAGGTTGAAAGCAATGATGAGATCGGAGAAGGTTAGTGTCCAACACCAATATCCAATAACAATTCATGACAGTATAGTGAGGACAGTAAAAGTATATAAATATTCGGCTCATTCACAGATACAGAAAAGTAGACATGCCTTTCAAGTATAATAGTGCAAGTCTAAATCATACCCATGAAATCAATTAAACATGAGTTTATCAAGAGAACTGTGTTTTCCAATTTACAACATCACATAAGACTTTTCGTTTATCAATTAGCATGAGGAAAGTACATCTCTATGCCTATATGTCAATATGCTTGCCAAGTCATCAATTATCAAATACCGCCTAGCATGAGGAATATACATCTCTATGTTTACATGTCAAATATACATGTAAAATCATAAAATCACTCCACACTGTACGGGTGACTGGCTCATAAGCCCCTCACCAAAACATGTGTATATTTATCACTGTGCCTGCGCTCATTGCTGGTATGTCAGACTCCGAAGCGGCAGATCTTGCCCAAGCTCTAATCATAAGCCTATAAGGTTTGCTAGGGCGTGCAACCCGATCCAAAATACTAGATAAGATAATAGGCCTGCTGCGGCATGCAGCTCGATCTGCAATCATAAGAATAGTCACAAAGCCAATATGGCCTGCTGCGACGTACAACCAGATCCACAATAACATTCACAATACGGTTCTCAAGACTACGTCAGTCATCAATCTCTAAGTCTCAAGGGATCTCAATCTCATACCACTCAACCCAAACAATGATAACATGTGATGTAACAGTGAAAAATAAATTGAGACTGAGATATGATTTGCAAATGATGAACCATGACTGAGTATACAATTGCAGTTAAAGAAGATAACTCAAAACAACAAAAATGGCCTCAATAGGTCTCAACCAAATAAGCACATAGCCTAAACATGATTTCTCACATGAATCACATCTTAATTTACTCTAACAAGTAGGAATTTCACAAAAAAAACAAGACCGGATAGCAACTTAGTACAAAAATCAACTCAGTTCATGTTTACCACAATGCACGCCCACACGCTCATCACCTAGCATCTGCGTCACCCCAACACAACACAAACAACACGTCTCATAGGGATAAATACCCTTAATTCGATGTTTAGAAGTGTTACCTCGAACAGGCAAAATTAAATACAGAGCAAGCCCAATAATACTCTAGAAATTCTATCCCGCACGTATCAACCTCTGAATGACTCGAAACTAGCCAAAAGCAACTCAAATACATCAAATAATGCCTAAGGAAACAATCGCAAATGATAAAGGTTGAATCTTTACACATTTACTCAAAGTCAACCAAAAAATAAAACCTGGGCCCACACCTCGGAACCCGATAAAACTCACAAAATCCAACAACCCATTCAATTATGGGTCAAACCATACTAATTTCACTCAAATCCGACTTCGAATCGATGTTCAAAACTCAAAATTCACTTTAGGAAAGTTTAGACAAAAACTCCCAATTTCTCTTTAAAAGTCATAATCTAAATGCCAAAATCGAAGATAGATTCATGAAATATAATTAAAACAAAGTAGAAAACTCTGATCCCAATCCATTTTTTGAAAATCGCATCCAAAATTGCTCAAATCCGAGCTTCCCAACTCAAAATGTGTTAAAATGAACAAAAACCTTGATATTTATGCTTCTGCCCAGAACTTCCGCTTTTGCGGATAAAATACCACATCTGCGGCCTCGCAACCTCGCAGAAGCGCCTACGCATTTATGTTTGACCCTTCATAGAAGCGGAACTCACCAAGACACTTCCTCTTCGTAGAAGCGACCATTCCATCGAAGTAGCTCGTCCGCACCTGCGACCAAATATGTGCAGGTGCGAAGAACCAGCACCCGAACTACCAATATGACCAATAAATTTGGAACTCGTTCGAAACACATCCGATCCCCCTTTGGACCGCATCCAATCATGCCAACAAGTCCTAAACATAACACGGACCTATTCGAGGCCTCAAATCACGCATAACAACATCAAAATCACGAGTCGCACCTCAAATCGAACTTAATGAACATTGAATTTTCAACTTCCAAAACTCGTGCCGAACCATATCAAACCAATCCCGAATAACCTCAAATTTTTCACACAAGTACCAAATGACATAACGAAGCTATTCGAATTCCCAAAACCACAATCCAAACCCGATATCATCAAAGTCAACTCTCGGTCAAACTTATGAACATTCTAAACCTTCAAATTTTCAACTTTCACCAAATAATGCCGAATCCTTCTAGAAATATCCAATTGCAAATTCGAGCATACGCCCAAATACAAAATCACTATACGGCCTAAAGGAACCATCAAAACTCCGATCCAAGGTCAAATAGACAAAAGTCAAACTTGGTTAACTCCTCCAATTTGAAGCATCCTAGTTGTGAATTATTCTTCCAAATCAATCCTCAATCACATGAAAACCAAAACTAATAATTCACACAAGTCATGATAAATCATAAGAAGCTACTCAAGACTTCAAACAGTTGGACGTAATGCAAATTCTCAAAACAACCAGTTGGGTCGTTACAGAAGGTTTGGAAGGTTGAGAGGTTTGATCGGGAGTTGACTTTGTTTATATCGAATGCGGATTGTGATTCTGGGAGTTGGTATAGCTCTGTTGTGTCATTTAGTACCTACATGCAAAATTTAAAGTCATTCCGGGTTGATTTGATATTATTCGGCGCGAGTTGTAGAGGTTGAAAGTTCATAAGTTCATTAAGTTCGATTTGAGGTGCGATTTGTAGTTTCTATGTTGTTTGATGTGATTTGAGGCCTCGAGTAGGTCGGATTATGATTTGGGATTGAATGTTATGATTGGACGGGGTCCTGGGGGCCCAGGATATGGTTCGGACGAGTTGTGAATCATTTAGGAACCTTGTTACATTGCTAAAGAGTCTGGTTACTAATGCCACTGCACCTGTGGATATTGGACCGCAGATGCGGTGCCACAGAATTGGACAACAAGGAATAGGTGTAGACTTTGATGGGAGGAGGCACGAACCGCAGATATGATTGTTCTATCGCAGAAGCGGAACTGCACCTGCAGAGAGGGGTTGCATATGTATGAGCGCAAAAGTGCATTTTGTGTCGGCAGATGCAGTCTGGGGACTGTTTTTGGGTCCGCAGATGCGAGATTATATACCGAGGGTTTGGTTGTTTTTAACACATCTTGAGTTGTAGACATCAATTTTGGGAGATTTTGAAGGGGCTTTTCATGATATGAAATGGGGTAAGTATAATTTACGCAGATCTGATTATATTTCACGATTCCATCTTTGTTTTATAATTATATTAGTAATTTGAATTGGAAAATTGGGGATTTTTGTAAAAACTTTCGAAAATGTAAAATGAGTACTTGAAGACCGATTTGATGTTGGAATTGGATGTTGGGGTCGTATCGGAATGGGTGTTCAGATTTTGTAAGTTTTGTCAGGTATCGAGGTGCGGGTCCGGGGTTGACTTTTTAGTTTTCATTAAAGTTCAAAACTTTATGTAACGACCTAGCCGGTCATTTCATGAGTTACCGCTCTGTTTCCCCCATTTCTGCTTCTATATATGATGTTCCACTGTATTTCATTTGCATCGTGTTGGTTAGTTTGGGTTCAGAGTGGTTTTGTGGAGAAATGAGACACTTAGTCTCTTAAGGTTGCCTTTTAGTTGGAAAAGTCAACCGGAAGTTGACTTGTGAGTAAACGATCTCGGAATTTGGTTTTTATGATTCGGATAGCTTTGTGAGGTGATTTGGGACTTAGGAGCATGATCAGAATGTATTCTAGAGGTCTGGGGTAGATTTTGGCTTGAATTGGCGAAATTAGAATTTGGCGTTTTTCGGTTGGTAATGGAGATTTTGATATAAAGGTCGTAATAGAATTCCGGAAATTGGAGTAGGTCTGTTGTGTCATTTGGGACGTGTGTACAAAATTTCAGATCATTCGGACGAGGTTTGATAGACTTTTTGATTGAAAGCGAAATTTGGATGTTTTGGAATTCATAGGCTTGAATCCGAGGGTGATTTGGTGTTCCGACGTTGTTTTGAGTGTTTCGAGGGTTGGTACAAGTTTGAATAGTGTTATGTGACTTGTTGGCGTGTTTAGTTGAGTTCCCGAGGGACTCGGGATAGATTTGGATGGTTGATGGAGAGTTTGGATTTTTGGAGTGTACTGCAGATTTTCTACTTCTATTATTTCCGCACCTGCGGATTGGGACCTCAGGTGCGATGCCGCAGATGAGGGGAGGAGGCTGCAGAAGGGGGTTTCGGTCAGCTGGAGTTTGGCCGCAGATGCGGTGCATTGGGCGCATCTGCGGGACCGCTGGTGCGGTTCCTGGAAGCAGATGCGGCCCTTGAGGATTTAAATGAAGAACCGCAGATGCGGTGGTCTTGACCACAGGTGCGGTCCGCAGGAGCGTGATTTAGGCCGCAAGTGCGGAATCCCTGGGCCAGAACCTATATAAGGTTTCCTTCGCGATTTTCAGCTTTGTTTCACCATTTTTAAATCGGATTGAGAGCTTTTTGGGAGATTTTGAAGAGGGAATTCAAGGGAACTTCGTGGAGGTAAGATTCTTGGTACAATAACTCGATCCTATGGCATTTTTTTACTGATTAGGCTTGAAATTTATGGAAATTAAAGGTTAAAATTGGAGAACTAGGGCTTGGAATTGGAGACCTTAATTTAGGGATTTGAGGGGTCGTTTGTGGTCGGATTTTGATGTATTTGGTATGTATGAACTCGTGAGAATGTAAGGATTCTAGTTTTGTGATTTTTATCGGAATCCAGGACATGGTCTCGGGGATCGGGTTTGGCCAATTTCGGGATTTTTGATGTATATTGTTATTTTCGCTTGGACTTTGTTCCTTTAGCGTGTATTAATGGAATGGTACTATTTTTGGCTAGATTTGGAGCATTCGGAGGCCGAGTCGAGAGGCAAAAGCATCGCGGGCTAGAGTTTGGACCGTATTGAGGTAAGTAACGATTGTAAATGTTGTCTTGAGGGTATGAAACCCCGGATTTCACATCGTTGTGCTATTTTGAGGTGACGCACACGCTAGATGATGAGCGTGGGGTCGGGCACCGTTGGGGATTGTGACTTGGTCCACCCCGTACGACTATTAAGTTGTGTATTTGATTAAAAACTGTTTGATATTATTGTGTTTTGGGAAGTAATTACTATGTTTGGGGCTGAATGCCGTGTTTGGGCCTTCTGCCGACTGTTTGGACCTTAGGGGCTTTTTACTACTATTTCCTAACTATTTTGATAATATTTACACTCAGTCATACTATGCTGTCACTGATTTCACAACTCAGATTTTATATACTGCTTTTTATTTAATAAATGATATTTTGAGTCGAGTACCTATTTTACTGTTAGCCCGAGGGGCTTGAGCGAGTTCTGGCTGAGTGAGGCCGAGGGCCTGTGCTATGAGGATATCATGGGGATAGGGCTGCACCGTAGTAGGTTGTACTGATTATTGATATATGAGAGGCCGAGGGCCTGATTTGTTATGCCGAGAGATGGCTTATGTTTAGCGCTTGGGCTGTAGGAGCCCCTCCGGGGTCTGTGCACCCCCAGTGAGCGCGGGTACCCAGTGTGTGTGATGTGAAATTGCCCGAGGGGTTGTTGTTGTTCATGTTGTTGCCCGATGGGCTGTTTACGAGTGATTGTGAGGTAGCCCGAGGGGCTGGTTCTGTTGATATTATGCCCGAGGGGCGGTTTATGGTACTTGTTTTGTCCAAGGGGCTATTTACGTTTCTATCCTTTTACTCACTGTTTTCATCACTCGTTTGAAACTATTGAAAGATGTTTTAACAGGTTTTACTAAACTGAGTTGTTTTTTTATGAGTGTTGTTGCTTTGCTGCATTGTTGTGGACTTATACTGTTTTGCTGTAGCGTTATGACGTGGTTTACATGTTTTCTTACTGCTCAGTTGCCTTTACTTTTATTACTTACCGAGTTGGCGTACTCACATTACTCCCTGCACCTTGTGTGCAGATCTAGGAGTCTCGGGTCGCGATAGCGAGCGCTGATCAATCATCCAGCAGGTCTCCGGAGTTAGCTAGGTAGCTGCTTGGCATTCGCAGCCCAGTGCTTCTCCTTCCTATCTTATTTATCTTTGTGTTTGTCATGCCCCCTTTTTCCTCCGCGGAAATCAGGTTTGTGACATTTGGGGAGGACAACTCATTCCCTTTGGGAATTGGGTTTGATTTAAAGAGTCGCCACCTAATGATTAGGGTGCATTAGGACACCAAGGAGGCTTGCTATCACGACCCGGATTTCCCACCATCGGGAGTCGTGATGGCGCCTACTATCGGAGCTAGGCAAGCCAAACATTTAAAACATTTTTACTGATTTCATTCAAACAATACAATAAACGAGAACAATAAATAAGCGGAAGATTTTAGATTAAGACAACTGAAAACCAAAACTGCGGAAGTTTGAAACATAGTTCTACCCAGAGTCTGGTGTCACTAGCTCACGGACTACTATAGAATGCTAAAAACAAGTCTGAAAGGAAATACATAGTGTTTGTTTGATACAAGGTAAACAAACTAAAACATAGAAAGGACTTCGGCCTGCGAACGCCCGCTAGGCTACCTCGTGAGTCCCTGGACTGAAGATAGCTCCCGGAAATCCTACTGCTGCGGTCCAAAAGCTGCTCCCTGATCTGTGCACAAAAATGCACAGAGTGTAGCATCAGCACAACCGACCCCATGTGCTGGTAAGTGCCTGGCCTAACCCCAGCGAAATAGTGACGAGGCTAGACAGGACCTACCAAAAACAACCTATACAGATATATATACATATACAAGAGCAACGGAAATAATAACAGAAGATATCAAGTAAAGCTGGGAAGGGGGCATGCTCGGGGATAACAAATGAAGACGAATTATTAGAAATAACAGCAGAACTACTCTGTGTTTCCATGATATATATAGTGGACAGCGTGCCACACGATCCCATATTATAATACATAAGTGGTCGACGCGCCACACGATCCCATTTCATAACATATATAGTGGTCGGCGTGCCACACGATCCCATTTCATAATATATAAGTGGACGGCGTGCCACACGATCCCATATTATAGTATATAAGTGGACGGCGTGCCACACGATCCCATACTATAGTTCAAAATATCTGACTTTGTAAAGAAGGCCCCATTAGGGAAATTCGACAACATAACACTTTAACCCGGCAAGGGTACAGCTAACAGCCCAAATATCCCGGCTAGGGAGAGTACATAATAATAGTCTACACGTCCCGGCAAGGGAATAATCACAACACATCCTCTTTTAAATCACTTCTTTCTCCACTATCACATTCTTGTTCGAGCCAACGCTCCAAAATATACCAATCACAATTCTTCCTCAACCGTTCACATTATATGAAATTTATCGAGTAAACAGGGAAATTTTGGCACATCATTCGAATTACAAGCAATTAAGAATCACGGTCATGCTAGACTCCGGTGCATAGACAACTGCCACCATGCCTATACACCATACTCCACATTTAGCAAGTAGCAAATAACATCCTAATCCTATTCCCTCAAGCCAAAGTTAGAACAAACACTTACCTCGGTCCAAAGAATAGCAATCAACCCTCAAATACCGCCTTTCCTCTACAATCCGACTCCGAAACAATGGTATCTAGTCATAATTAGTTCAATAATATCAATAAGGGCTCAAAAACATAATCTCATAGCCTAGAAATGAAATTCCCATCATTCTTCCAAAAACACCAAAATTCGACACCGGTCCCACATGGTCCAAACACGAGGCTCGGGACCAAAACCCAACTCACCCATAANGCACCCCATGAAGGCGAACAATCTCTCGGATGTAGATCTCAACTAACCTCTCCGATGAATACGTGGCTGCAACAGGAATAAAATGCGCTGACTTGGTCAGCCTATCAACAATGACCCAAATAGCATCAAACTTCTTCCGAGTCATCGGAAGTCCAGTAACGAAATCCATGGTAATCCTCTCCCACTTCCACTCGGGAAGCTCAATCCTCTGAAACAAACCACCAGGCCTCTGATGCTCATACTTAACCTGCTGACAGTTCAAACACCGAGCCATATATGCAACAATATCTTTCTTCATCCTACGCCACCAATAAAGCTGCCGCAAGTCCTGATACATCTTCGCGGCGCCCGGGTGAATAGAATACCGAGAACTATGGGCCTCCGCTAAGATCAACTCTCGAATCCCATCGACATTTGGCACACAAACTCGTCCCTACAACCTCAAAACACCATCATCATCTAAGGTCACCTTCGTGGCACCTCCACGCTGCACCGTGTCTCTCAGGACACACAAATGGGGACCATCAAACTGCCGATCACGGATACGCTCCAATAATGAAGAACGAGCAACCGTACAAGCTAACACTCGGCTAGGCTCAAAAATATCCAACCTCACAAATCGATTGGCCAAAGCCTGAACATCCAAAGCAAGCGGTCTCTGGCTAACCGGAACATAAGCAAGACTACCCATGCTGGCAGACTTCCTACTCAATGCATCGGCCACCACATTGGCCTTCCCCGGGTGATACAAAATAGTAACATCATAATCTTTCAATAACTCCAACCACCTCCTCTGCCTCAAGTTCAACTCCTTCTGATAAGTACTGAAGACTCTTGTGATCAGTGTACACCTCACACGTCACACCATATAGGTAATGCCTCCAAATCTTCAAAGCATGAACAATGGCTGCCAACTCTAGATCATGAACCGGATAATTCTTCTCGTGGATCTTCAACTGCCTCGAAGCATAAGCAATGACTCTGCCATCCTGCATCAACACTGCACCGAGCCTATTACGGGAAGCATCACAATAAACTGTATAAGGCCCTGAGCCTATGGGCAAAACCAATATCGGTGCCGAAGTCAGAGCTGTCTTGAGCTTCTGAAAGCTCGCCTCACACTCATCTGACCATCTGAACTGGGCCCCCTTCTGGGTCAATCTGGTCATCGGGGCTGCAATAGATGAAAATCCCTCCACGAACCGACGGTAATAACCTGCTAACCCCAAGAAACTCCGAATCTCGGTAGCTGATGTTGGTCGAGGCCAGTTCTTGACTGCCTCAATCTTCTTCGGGTCCACCTGAATACCCTCTGCTGATACGACGTGACAAATGCAACCGAACTTAACCAGAACTCGCACTTCGAGAACTTAGCATATAACTGACTATTCTTCAGAGTCTGAAGAACCACTCTAAGGTGCTGCTCGTGCTCCTCCTGGCTGCGGGAGTACACCAGAATATCATCAATAAAGGCTATCACGAAGAAGTCCAAATAAGGCCTGAACACTCGGTTCATCAACTCCATAAATGCTGCTGGGGCATTGGTCAACCCAAATGACATGACCAAAAACTCATAATGCCCATACCGAGTGCGGAATGCTGTCTTAGGGACATCAGACGCCCTAACCTCAGCTGATGGTAGCCAGATCTCAAATCTATCTTTGAAAACACCTTTTCACCCTGAAGCTGGTCAAACAAATCATCAATCCTCGGCAGTGGATACTTGTTCTTTATCGTCACCTTGTTCAACTGCCGGTAATCAATACACATCCTCATCGATCCATCCTTTTTCTTCACAAATAACACTGGCGCACCCCAAGGAGAAACACTAGGCCTGATGAAAACCCTTCTCTAGCAAATCCTGCAACTGGTTCTTTAACTCCTTCAACTCTGGCGGGGCCATGCAATACGGCGGGATAGAAATGGGTTGCGTGCCCGGAGCCAGATCAATACAGAAATCAATATCCCTGTCGGGCGGCACGCCCGACAGGTCTGAGGGAAAAACCTCGGGGAACTCTCGAACAATAGGAACAGAAACAATAGGAGGGACCTCTGCGCTGGAATCACGAACATACGCTAGATAAGCTAAAAACCCCTTCTCGACCATGCGTCGAGCCTTCACATATGAGATAACACTGCGAGTGGCATGACCTGGGGTCCCTCTCCACTCCAAACGGGGCAAATTTGGCAAAGCCAAGGTCACGGTCTTGGCGTGACAATCCAAGATGGCATGATACGGGGACAACCAATCCATCCCTAATATAACATCGAAATCCACCATGTCTAAGAGCAATAAATCAACACGGGTCTCAAGACCCTCAAATACTACCACACAGGAACGATGAACTCGGTCGACCACTATAGAATCCCCCACCGGTGTAGATACATAAACAGGAATACCCAAAGCATCACTAGGCATAACCAGGTAGGGTGCAAAATAGGACGACACATATGAATACATAGACCCAGGGTCAAATAGCACTGAAGCATCCCTATCACAGACCAAAATAGTACCTGTAATAACTGCATCTGAAGACTCAGCCTCTGGCCTGGCTGGAAGAGCATAACACCGGGGCTGGGCCCCACCTCCCTGAACCATATCTCTGGGACGATCGGCTGCTGGCTGGCCTCTACCTCTGGCGGTCCGAGCTCCACCTCTATAATCTCTACCTCCACCTCTATGGCCTCTACCCCCGCCTCTAGCTGGCTGGGCGGCCTGTGGATCACCTGATGCCTGAATCATAGGACGAGGACCCTGCTGCTGAGAGCTATCAGAAGCTCGAGGGCAATACCTGGCAATATGCCTCGTGTCGCCACACGTATAACAAGCCCTCGGCTGCTGAGAATAACGGAGTGGTGGTGCGCTGATAGGTGCTGATGGTGAACTGAAAAGCTGCTGGTCAGAAGACTGCGGCTGAGAGCCACGACCACCTGAAGTACCATGTGAGACCTGTAGGGCTGACTGGAAGGGTCTCGGAGGATAGCCTCTACCATAAGAATCCCCACCTACAGACGAGGTACCATTGAATCTACCTGCATGACGGGGTCTCTTGTCTGACCTATGACCACCTCCCCGTGCAAGAGCCAACTCAACTCTACGGGCTGCATTGGCCGCCTCCTGAAAAGAAATCTCACTACGAGCTCCCATAGCCATCTGGAGACGGATCAGCTGAATCAATCCATCAATAAACCTCCGCACCCTCTCTCTCTCGGTTGTGAGTATAACAACAGCATAGCGTGCCAGATCAATGAACCGAGTCTCATACTGTGTGACTGTCATAGAGCCCTGCTGGAGGCGTTCGAACTGCCTGCGTAGTGCCTCCCGCTGAGTAACTGGGAGAAACTTCTCCAAAAACAACTCCGCGAACTGATCCCATGTCAATGCTGGAGACCCTGCTGGTCTAGATAGGCAATAGTCCCTCCACCAAGTCTTGGCGGATACTGCAAGCCGGAAAGTGATGAAGTCGACCCCATTGGTCTCCACATTACCCATAGTCCTAAGGATCTCATGGCAGCTGAATAAGAAATCCTGAGGATCCTCTGATGAAGCATCGCTGAATGTGGCGGTGAAGAGCTTGGAGAACCTATAAAGCCTCCACAAAGCATCTGAGGACATAGCCGCTCCATCGCCGGTCTGAGTCACAATACCCGGCTGAACTGCCACCGCTGGTTGAACCACTGGAACCTGAGCCTGGGGAGCTACCTGCTCCGGAGTACGTGTAGCAGGAGTTTGAACCCCTCCTCCAGCCTGAGAAGTGGCTGGGGCTACTGGAAGCAAACCCGCTCTAGTGACGCTCTCCACAAAGCCTACCAATCGGACCAGAGCGTCCTGAAGAACTGGGGTGGCTATGAACCCCTCTAGGACCTGAGCTGGGCCCACCGGAGCTGCTGGGGCTGGAGCCTCCTCATCCTAATCAACATGAGGCTCCACCTCTGGGACTGCCGCTCGGGGCTGAGCTCTGCCCTGGCCTCGACCTCTGGCATGGCCTCGGCCTCTGGCCCTCGCAGGAGCTGCTGCTGGGGGCTCGGGCTGCTGCGCGGTGGAAGAGGAAGCACGTTTTCTCGCCATCTGCGAAAGAACAGAGTAGAAAGACAATCAGTATTTGAGAAACAGAATTGCACGACAAGAAAGAACAAAAGTGAAACTTTTCCTAACTTTGTAGCCTCTAGGGATAAATACAGACGTCTCCGTACCGATCCCTCAGACTCTACCGAGGTTGTCCGTGAGTTGTGAGACCTATGTAACCTAGTGCTCTAATACCAACTTGTCACGACCCGGATTTCCCACCATCGGGAGTCGTGATGGCGCCTACTATCGGAGCTAGGCAAGCCAAACATTTAAAACATTTTTACTGATTTCATTCAAACAATACAATAAACGAGAACAATAAATAAGCGGAAGATTTTAGATTAATACAACTGAAAACCAAAAATGCGGAAGTTTGAAACATAGTTCTACCCAGAGTCTGGTGTCACTAGCTCACGGACTACTATAGAATGCTAAAAACAAGTCTGAAAGGAAATACATAGTGTTTGTTCGATACAAGGTAAACAAACTAAAACATAGAAGGGACTTCGGCCTGCGAATGCCCGCTAGGCTACCTCGTGAGTCCCTCGACTGAAGATAGCTCCCGGAAATCCTATTGCTGCGGTCCAAAAGCTGCTCCCTGATCTGTGCACAAAAATGCACAGAGTGTAGCATCAGCATAACCGACCCCATGTGCTGGTAAGTGCCTGGCCTAACCCCGGCGTAGTAGTGACGAGGCTAGACATGACCTACCAAAAACAACCTGTACAGATATATATACATATACAAGAGCAATGGAAATAATAACAGAAGATATCAAGTAAAGCTGGGAAGGGGGCATGCTCGGGGATAACAAATGAAGACGAACTATTAGAAATAAAAGCAGAACTACTCCGCGTTTCCATGATATATATAGTGGACGGCGTGCCACACGATCCCATATTATAATACATAAGTGGTCGGCGCGCCACACGATCCCATTTCATAACATATATAGTGGTCGGCGTGCCACACGATCCCATTTCATAATATATAAGTGGACGGCGTGCCACACGATCCCATATTATAGTATATAAGTGGACGGCGTGCCACACGATCCCATACTATAGTTCAAAATATCTGACTTTGTAAAGAAGGCCC
This sequence comes from Nicotiana attenuata, assembly GCF_001879085.1. Classification (NCBI taxonomy): domain Eukaryota; kingdom Viridiplantae; phylum Streptophyta; class Magnoliopsida; order Solanales; family Solanaceae; genus Nicotiana; species Nicotiana attenuata. Next base: position 43,724 of record NW_017674150.1, read on the forward strand.
CATTAGGGAAATTCGACAACATAACACTTTAACCCGGCAAGGGTACAGCTAACAGCCCAAATATCCCGGCTAGGGAGAGTACATAATAATAGTCTACACGTCCCGGCAAGGGAATAATCACAACACATCCTCTTTTAAATCACTTCTTTCTCCACTATCACATTCTTGTTCGAGCCAACGCTCCAAAATATACCAATCACAATTCTTCCTCAACCGTTCACATTATATGAAATTTATCGAGTAAACAGGGAAATTGTGTCACATCATTCGAATTACAAGCAATTAAGAATCACGGTCATGCTAGACTCCGGTGCATAGACAACTGCCACCATGCCTATACACCATACTCCACATTTAGCAAGTAGCAAATAACATCCTAATCCTATTCCCTCAAGCCAAAGTTAGAACAAACACTTACCTCGGTCCAAAGAATAGCAATCAACCCTCAAATACCGCCTTTCCTCTACAATCCGACTCCGAAACAATAGTATCTAGTCATAATTAGTTCAATAATATCAATAAGGGCTCAAAAACATAATCTCATAGCCTAGAAATGAAAATTCCCATCATTCTTCCAAAAACACCAAAATTCGACACCGGTCCCACATGGTCCAAACACGAGGCTCGGACCAAAACCCAATCACCCATAACCCCACGAATTCAAATATATAATTTATTTCAAGATTCGACCCCAAATTGAGGTTGAATCACCCAAAATCCCCAAAACCCTAGCTCTACCCAAAACCCTTAATTTCTACTTTGATTTCATAATTTAGAACTAGGAATTCAGTAATTAATGAAGAAGAGTGAAGGAATTAGGTGGGAAATTACTTACCCAAAGACTTTGGTGAAGAAGAGCTTCAAAAATCGCCCCTAGAGCTTGGAGAAGACAAGTTTTATGAAGAAATGGGAAATATCCCGTAATGGGTTTGTTTTGAGCTTTTAAAATTAACTGGGCAAAAATGCCCTTCGCGTTCGTGGGAAAGGAGCCGCATTCGCGAAGGGTTAATTCAACAGACCATCGTGTTCGCGATGAGGAGGCTGCGAACGCGAAGAGAAAGACTGGGGGGTCCAGGGAAATTAACTACGCGAACGCGTGAATTAGTTCGCGAACGCGAAGAAGGTGGAACTAAAGCTACGCGAACGCGGGAATAGGTTCGCGAACGCGAAGAAGGGGACCCGGCCAGCATCGCGATCGCGTAAGGGCGACCGCGAACGCGAAGAACAAACCTGGCCTGCAACAGCTGAAGGAAAACCTGCTATATTTCTAAGTGTAAAATCACCCCGAACCACCTCCCATTCACTCCCGAGCCCTCGGGGCTCCTAACCAATCACACACACTAACTCAATAACATCCTACGAACTTACTCGAGCGATCAAATCGCCAAAACAACATCAAAATCCATGAATCAAGCCTCAAAATCATCATTTCCATTTCAAACTTCTTAAACTTCTAACTTTAGATATTTAGGTCCGAAACACGTCAAATGACATCCGATTTCGACCAAACTTTACAGAAAGCGCTTAACACCTATTTAAGACTTGTACCAGGCGTCGGAACCAAAATACGAGCCCGATACCATGGTCTTTTAATAAATTTTCATTTCCATTTTCCTTAAGAATTTTAGAAAAATAATTACACAGAAAAATTCATTTCTCGGGCTCTCGACCTCGAAATTCGACTCCAGGCATATGCCCGAGTCTCATATTTTTCTACGGACCTCCGGGACCGCCAAATCACGGGTCCGGGTCCGTTTACCAAAAATGTTGACCAAAGTCAACTTTAGCAATATTAATATCAAAATTCTTCAAATTTTTCACAAAGTTCACATATTTCAACATAAAAGCTTTCCGGCTTCGCGCCCGGACTGCGCACGCAAATCGAGGCAACTAAAAGCGAGGTTTTCAAGGCCTCGGAAGCACGGAAATAGGAAGAAGTCCGGTGATGACCCTTTGGGTCGTCACACTTGCTTTGAGTAACCAGAGATAGGATAAGTGCTTGAAATTATTCTAAGGGGCAGGTGTTAGGCACCCCTCAGAATCCACTAGTGTGGTTCCCGGCCAGACTATTATTGTGAATTTGGGTACAATTAGCATATAGACAAATAAGGCTCAAATAAGAGGGGATTTTTTATCACATAAAGGTTTGAAAGTAAACAAGGTTTGAAATAACAATTAGAAAAGCTGATTTTAAAAAAATAGTTTAAAAATACTGGAAAGAAAGAATAAAGGGAGGGGGGGGGGTCCTAGGTTTATTAATAATATGGATCACCCCACACAATGCCCGGTAATCACTCCTCAATGAGGGGCTACACGTGACATTATCGCGTGGTCATCATATCCATATCTACCCTTCCCACCCCGTTAAGGTATTAAGCGCGGAATGATCTTGCTTACCTATTGCATGCTACTACCCGTCCCAATCCTATCAGTCCCGGGGCATTTAGGACTACTAATCCTAAGGGAGGTAGGGATGTTAGGCTTATTTGTAGTTTTAAAGGCAAAAGTTCTAAGGCGACATACAAAACATGTATAGCAAGTTGGGGAAAAGCACATAACACGCAAAGGCTCAGATATATCCCCTTTAACAAAGAAACACATTTTTAGCATGACTTACACATACTAGTTAAGGTCTGATTAAGCATTAAACATGCGAGAACTTAAAGGTTGAGGCAGACTGATTTGCTAAATAATTCAGATAAGAAGCCCGAAGTAGGCCTGCCTGCTGGTTGTAGCTATTAACAGAAATGGATTTAATTTTACCCTAAAGGCTTGCCTAAGTGTTGGAAAGGATCCTATAGGCATGGTATCTACTGAATTACGAACGCAATAACAATAAACTGAATATGTACTGGTTAAAAAGATAGTCAGATTATTAAAGAAAGGCAAGTTTTTACGAAGGCTGTAAGTTCTGCAAATGATGATACATCGTTATTACTGTTTTTAGCTCTATGCGCGAATGAAGATATTCAGGTTCAATTAATAGTTCCTATAGACATACTTTCTATGTGTTGTTGGTTTTAAGCCTTTTGTGGATATGGTATAAAAATGCAGAAGACTCGTTTTAAACCTATGAACATGATTTCTTGATGAAAAAATGGATTTGGAAGGTCCTATAGGCATATTTTCTATATGCATATGCAGAATTCAGATTTCCAGATACTTATAGACATAATTTCTAGATGATAATGAATACACAGGATCTAGAAGGGCCTATAGGCATGATTTCTATACGCATGAATTGTTTGAAACCCTATGAACATGATTTCTAAATGCAAAAATTACTTTAAGAACCCTATGAACGTGATTTCTATATGCAAAAATTATTCAAAGGTACCTATAGGCATGATTTCTATATGCATTTGAATATGCAGAATTCAAAATAACTATAGACATGGTATCTACCCTTTGCATGCATAGTTACCCGCCCTTTTCACTAGCCGTCCCCAAGAGTTTATTACAAGTTATTACAGCCCAGATTAAAGTGAAAAAATACATCAGAAAAAAATACAAATACAAGTACAACCAGGGAGAGCTTGATTTAGACTTCAAGTCTGAAATATGAGGTAAACCAACTCCATAAGATCACGATCCAAAGCCTTTCTCCCATTCGAGTGTGTCAAAGTTTCCTAAGAGCCTCAAAGGGACTCCGGGAAATGCTCACACCCAAATGTATTACCAGATTAACACAAGTGCAGTATGGAAAGGCCAGCCCTCAAGTGTCCAAGTTCAGAGGGAACTCAAGGTCCCAAGGCAAGGCTCACAAGAGGGGGGCAGAACTTAAAGACAAAGAGAGAGTGCAAGTGCAGAAGCAGAATTCTGAGAGGGAAAAGGGGAAAAGGAGAGGGAAATAAGTACACATAAGGGGTTCAGGGGAATAGGGAAATTGAAAGAGGCAAGGACAGGCTGTGGGCATGCCCAGCAATGGAGAATGCTAGCATACCATAAGCTTGTCCAAACACACATTAATAGAGGCTAGGATCCCCAAGGGATCAGGTTTGATTCATGTGCAACAATTTACATATTTCTATGCTCCAAACCATAGCTTAAACACACAGGGGGTGGGGACAAGGGATTCATAATAGAACAGGCAGGAAAAGAAATCAGTAATTCTGAACTATACAAAAGCAGTAAGTAGACAGGGATAAACACATTGTTGTGGTGCTGAAACTTAAATCAGAACATATCAGTTTTAAAGAAACAAGTAGAGAAAAGCGGTAAGTCTTACAAACAGGCCACAATGCAGACAATAAGAGAAGATACTATTGCGTGTTAGTGTGAGTTCAGAAAGACTATGAGTGAGTACCCGTGTTAATGAAAGAGTCATGCATTTATAGTGTGCAAATCAGGCAAAAATAAGGTAAGAAAACAGTTAAGGAACTGAATATCAATTAAGAATCAATCACACAAGATTTCTTTAATTAAGGAATTCAGATTCAAACGGTAAAAGTTATTTAAGGAAAGAAATCAAACAAGCATTTTGTGCAAAGTAGGCAATTAGGGGTAAATACATAGAAGTTTATTTTAGGGGCAGAGCTTTGAAATACACGGTTGCATAAATAAGGTAAGAGAAATCAATTAGTAGCCAGTAAATCAAAGATCAGAGATTTTGTAATCACTGGTCCATGAATGAACCAAGTCAGAAAAGTTAAGGAAAGTCAAATAACATAAATCGAGTCATAGGGAAATCAACAAACAAGGAAAGAAATCAATCAAACCTATACAGAAGGAAGTCTGAAACTAATCAAAATTTGAAAGCCATTTTAGAGGGGAAGTTCAGTGCATATAAAGAGCATACAAACATGTTAAGAAGATGTCGTGTCAACACAAAATTAGTAGATAATAGATTATAGGAGCATGGTAGTCACATAGGTTAGCAATGTAGAAGAGAAGTAGCAACTAGTAGCATACAAGAGACCTAGTGTAAAAGACCTTAGAAAAGTTTTAGTGGAAAATTAGAATTGCTTAAAGAGACAGAGGTTGAGACAAAGAATTTCTCGACTCAATTGAGAAACTAGTTTAGAACCTCAAAATAGTTAGGGTTTCTGACATCAAACAACTTTAAAGATGAAGAGCAAACATATCACATAGCCAATGTTCTCAAACCCGGATGAACCCCCTAATTTTTAGGGTTTTACCATTAATCGAGTGCAGAGATGAGAGGGCGAGTAATCAAGAAAGCAAAAGATACTATTCGAAACAAGTTCAAAGGTCTCAGAAAGGAACTGAGACCTTCGACATGCTTTTCAGTAACAGAAACTCATGAGAAACAAAGCGAAAAGCAATATGTGAAACAACAGTAGAAGAACTGGCAGAAGAAACAAATAAGAACATGGTAGGGAAATCTTAACCAGAGCAAAGTAGGAGCAACGTAGTAGAAAACACAGAAAAGAAGAAGAAAATCAGAGAAACACACAAGAAAATCAGAGAAACATAACTCAAAACCCTAGATCGGAAAATAAAGGTTTTGAAAGCATAACTTTCTTTTGAAAAAAATCAGAAAATCGTTTAGAAACTTAGGGAAAGCATAAATCTGGAACAGATCTAAAGAGATCAGAAAAACCTCAAAGCTAGGGTTTTCAGAGGAACCCAAATGGTGAGAAAGGCTTGGATCTAAGCAGGAGGAGTTGAGGCCAAGCTCGAACGAACACGGCTTGCCGGAGCAAGGCCGAAAATGGCCGTGGAACTTGAATTGATAGAGGTCTAGACCCAACTCTTCGTGGTCAAGACATGAAATTCAGTAACCAAACGTGAGGGGCCATATGTGGCTTGGTGGGTGGTGAAACCACCATGGATTCAGGTTAGAAGGTGGTCGGAGAAGATGAAGGAAACTCATCGGAGAGGAGGGGAAGGGGGGAAGGTTCTAAAGAGAACCAGAGGTTAGAGAGATAGAGACGAGTGAGGCAAATGAGGGGTTTGGGGGGGGTACGTTTGGGACTTAAAGTGGTAAGAACGAATGAGGCCGTTGATCTTTAGATCAACGGCAAGATTATAGTGGTTTGGGTTGGTAGNTAGAGAGATAGAGACGAGTGAGGCAAATGAGGGGTTTGGGGGGGGGTCGTTTGGCTTAAAATGGTAAGAACGAATGAGGGCCGTTGATCTTTTAGATCAACGGCCAAGATTTAATATGGTTTTGGGTTGGGTAGGGGTAATTGGGGCTTGGGTCGGGTTTTAATTGAAATTGGGCTGGAATTGGGATCCAATTTGGGGTCAGATTTTAGGCTAAAATTGAAACGAATTGGGCTATTATTTAAATAGTCAATTTTCCCTTTTAAAATAATAAATAATGGTAAATTGATTTCTGGAAATAAATTGAAAGCACCAAAATGATCTATAATACATAATAATCCATTTAAAAATATGAAATCTCATTGTATGAATATGAGACGAATTTAAACCTAAAAATGGCTAATATTGTAATTATGCAATTCCATCCTTAAAAATACCAAATAAATTTGTAAAAAATGTGTAAAAAACACCTTAGCCATATTTTAATATAAATATAAAATTGCAATAAATGAATAACCAAAATAATAACTTTGGAAATAATCATTGGGTTTTTATGGATGAAAAAGGGAAATAAATCAGTTTAAAAACCTTAAAAATTATGGGAAAAATAGTAAGATGCTTGGTAATACTTATATATGCATATATATATATATATATATATATATATATATATATATATATATTTTTTAAAGATATTTTGCATATAAAAATATACAGGGAAAAATTGGGTATCAACAATGTTAGCATTTGTTCAGACTATGTTGTCCCTTCTTATTCCGAGATGAGTTGTAGTTGCTCATGACTGGTGACACCCCGATGCCGGGTTGTGTTATGTTTCCGCACTGTTTTTTTTATCTTATATTATGGGATTTTAGCTAATTAATAACTTTAAATGACTTATTATAAATGTATGGTTGGTTTTGGGGTTTGTGTCGGCTGGCCTAGTTTCACGGCAGGCGCCATCAAGACCGGGGAGGGTCGTGACAAGTTGGTAGCAGAGCCTAGGTTACATAGGTATCACTAGTCATGAGCGGATTTAGTAGTGTCTCATGGATCGGTACGGAGACGTCCGTGCTTATCCTCGGGAGACTACAGAACCTTTTAGGAAAAAACATCATATTCTTGAAATTCCTGTCGTGCGAATCTGTTGATTCTGGTACTAAACTTCTGTTATTCTATTCTCTCGCAGAGGGTGAGGACACGTGCTACTGGTCAGGATGGACGACCACCAGTACCACCAGCTGGGGCCACTAGAGGTCGAGAACGCGGTCGAGGCCGTGGTAGGGGCAGGGGTGTAGCCCGCACAACAGCTAGGGCAGCACCTGCAGATCCACTAGCCGCCCAAGTTCATGATCAGGTCCCAGTTGTGGACGCTCCAGTAGCACCAGCTCAGGCACCGGCTGTGCCTATTGTGATTCCAGTCCTATAAGAGGCCCTGGCCCAGATTCTATCAGTGTGCACTGGCCTAGCTCAGGCGATCTCAGTCACTACAGCCGCAACTACTTCTCAGGTTGGGGGAGGCACTCAGACACCCGCCGCTCGCACACCTGAGCAGGTCGTGCAGGGACTTCAGACACCAGGGGCACATCCAGCCTAGCCGGTTGCAGCTGCTCAGGACCATGTAGCTCCTGTTATGCCAGAGGACGAGCAGCATAGATTGGAGAGGTTTGGTAGACTTCAGCCTCCGACATTTAGTGGTGTAGATGCCCAGGGCTTCTTGGACAAATGGTAGAGGATACTTCGGACCGCGGGTATTTTGGAGACTAGTGGGGTCTCGTTCACTACTTTCCAGTTTTCAAGGGCTGCACTTATATGGTGGAAGGCTTACGAGAGGCGTAGGCTGGCTGACGCAGCGCCCCTTTCTTGGAACCAGTTCTCCATTCTCTTCCTGGAGAAGTTTGTATCCGAGTCTCGCCGAGAGGAGCTGCGCAGGTAGTTCGAGCAGCTTCGTCAGGGTGACAGATCTATTTCACACTATAAGATGCGGTTCTCTGAGTTGGATCGTCATGCGGTCTAGTTGGTTCCCACAGATAGAGAGGATCAGGAGGTTTATAGATGGCCTCAGTTATCAACTTCGGTTGCCTATTGTCACGCCCCAAAACCGAGGGGCGCAACCGGAGCTTAACCGAGTAAACCCGACTGAGCAAGCCTGCTAGATTTTTATTCTACTCAAACTAGCTCATGAATAATGAGGGAATATTATCCCATTTAATCAAAACACTAAACAATCTTCCATTAGCAACTTTCATTTCATTTCCGATAATGACTTCATTCATAGTTTACAAAATATTACAAATTTACAAGCTTAATGAAAGCATGTTTATCAAGTACAAACTTTTCTAGATTAGACCCCCCAACAACGACCACCCACAAACAGTCTACGGAGCCTCTATGTACAATAGAAGAGAAATAGGGAAATGCCGGCAACAAGGCTCCGGCTATACCTCAAAACATGATGAGAAATGAACAAAAGATGTATGACATGCCCCGGGATAGAGTGGGGCTCACCAAGTCTGTTGGGAGGAGAATACTGCTATCACTGGCCAATGCCTCTCGCTGTAGAACAACCTGTATCATAAAACGATACAGCGCCCCTGGCAAAAGGGACGTTAGTGCCGTCGAATAGCACTAGTATGTAAGGCTAAAAGTCCTCTTTCAGAATAGAATAACCATACAAGCAAAGAAAACACAAAACGGCGATCCAAAGTCAACAATATACTAGCATCCAACTTGAAACATGTAAATCTTCTAGTTTATGAAAATAATATATAAAATTTTTGGTTGGGAGATCACTAGCACCGATATAAGTTATACCACCGTCTCTGTTAGCACGGAGTCCGATCACGACCCGATCGGCTAGGTCGTCCCTTTAGAGACATGTACCACAACAACAATTTCCAGTTTTTGAATTTCCAGTTTTTATGATTCCCAGCAAAATACCACCATGTGTGCGGCATGACGTCCGATCACGGCCCGATCGGCTAAGCTGCCTTCCCACGTATGCCGTGTGGGTTGTCTTTTTCTTTTCCAATTCACAGGCATTAGTTTCATCCCACTTTGGGGGATTAGTCACAATTTCATTCAGTTTCATCCCAAGTCACACTCCACCCCTACACCGGCACGTGTAGTTTTAGGTGTGGGCCTTATGTCCCACCCTTCCTCGGTATTGCTAATGATACTCCCAAAAACATTTTTGATTCGATTTAATATTGCACACAATTGTGGTATAAATACAAGTATACAAGCATAGCATAAATACAACCATGCTTACCTCAATACCTTTCATATTTTATAGTTTTTATTAATGTTCTCAATCTTTCTCGATAACAGTGTCTCTTTGGCCCTTTGGCCTTTCACAAGGTTTATCTTTCTCATGGCACGAAGGCCGCATACGGTTTTCCACGTTTTCATCTCCTTTATTTCCAAGGATCGCCAGCCAATATCAATGTACCAAATAATCCGGAAATTATATATATTCGAATTCAATACTAATAGAATCATCAAGCACAAAGGATTCTTCCCAAAGAGGGACATGTCAACCAACAATTGAAACACACATTGGCATTATATGCAAGCAATCACCTTAGTTATCCTTAAATTATTCCTTTCCATTTAAAAAAAATTGTACAATTTTAACATCGGAGTGTATAAGGACCCGCATTGTAATGTATGTTTTTAAAGAGGCAAATAATATCTAGAGTAACCATTTATGAGCTTAGTTCGGGTACAAGACCTTTAGGTCATTCCATTTTTGAAGCTAGTTCATAACAGTTGGGTTGAGACTTATTTCATAATTTGTTTCACATTTTCCCATTCGATTCATTTCCAAACATCTCTACAGTTTATCAGCAAATCGACACATTCAATCAAGGCATTTAGTATACATAAGAGCAACTAGGGGCATTAAACAAATTGAATTCTTCTCAGCCAATTAAGATACTAACCTTCATTTAAAGTGACTCAAGGCTATACTATTTTGGTAGGCAAACCACACTTAAACTTACGAAAATAATATGGAATTCAATTCCGAGAGAGAAAGTTTAGCCTACATACCTCGATTGAGCTTCCCTTAAGTCCTACTATACTCCGAGACTCTTAGCAACGTCAATCTTTCGGGAACATGACAAATTGAACCACGAATTAGAGAGGTGATCATAGTTCTAGCTCACTTGAGCATATTCTCAAACACTAAGTGTGCATTATGCTTTTAAAACCATTTTGTGAAAGATCCTACCATCCGTCATCCATCATTAGCTCAAGATCTAACCAAATACTTTTAAGAACTCATGCATGCAAGATATCCACTTTCATCCTCATCAATTACCCTTCTAATGATCTACCCTAGTTATATCTAGTAATCAAGAGCTTGGGTTAAAGAACCTTACCTTTTAGGAAGAAGACCTAGGTGCCTTTCTTGACAAATCTTCAAAGCTTAAGCAAGATTTTTGGATAGATGTTGATGAAGAAACCCTTCTCCCTCTAGGACCCTCTCCCTCTCTCTAAATGCATCAGAAAATACGCCTAAAATGAAGGGTGGTGCATAATATATCGACATGGGGTCGGGTAAGAAAATTAGAAATTTGGAGCCCTGGAACAGATCTGCGATCGCATTTGTGATCGCATAATGGACATGCGGTCCGCAAAATGGACCGCAAAAATGGTCCGCAACTGAACACACTAACTTGGTTTGCAGCAGAAATGCGGTCCGCATTCACGTTCTGCGGTCGCAAAATGCACCGCAGAACTGCCCTTTACAAAATCCCAAAGATATTATGCGACGACTATGCGGTCCGCATTTTGGTTATGCGATCGCATATTGACCGCATAGCTGACTTCAAATTTGGCCAACACACTGACTCACTCTGCGACAGAAATGCAGTCCGCATACTTGATATGCGACCGCATTATTGACCGCAAAAATTGCACTTTCTCTAACATATATTCCTAACCTGGCACTATGAGATCTCAGGTTTTGAGCAAAAATTTTCACGGGGCCTTACATCCTCCCCCACTTAAGATCATTCATCCTTGAATGAGGATCATGGCTCGCCCCAAATACCCAACAGGACTCATTTCCTTCCTTACCTACCTCAAGCTCCCAAATTTCACATACCCCTCAATTATGGGTAGCGATATACTTATCAAGTGATTCTCCTGCTCTTTCCTAACCAATACATTATACTACTTACAGTATCCTACCGAGGATTGAGAACTAACTTGCTCATATTAAACCCTCGGATCAGAATAAGCACTAGACATCATCAACGGCGACAATAAAACTGAATCTAGAAGCCCCAGAGTAGAAGCCATCTTCTAAGAAAAGCCTAGTACATTATCGTCCTCTTCCTCTTTCGCACCAGATTTATAACCCGTTACCACCAGTGCAATTGGTGTACCGACACAACAATCCTTGCCATAGCCTCAACACTACTCTTCCTTCTACCAACAACATCAACAACAATAATTGACTCTCCACCTTGGCCGTGTCCCTTTGTGTAGGACCCGATTCTTCATTCATACCCCAAAAATTTCAAATTCGACTAACTCCCTAAATTTTTCAGAAATTTCAGCAGCATCTCCTTTGCAACTAAGCCTATCTACCTGCCAGAGAACCACCAAAACATCCTAACAACTCATCCACAACGAGACAAAGCATCACACTGTATATATCAACAATACCAATCTCACAATTACAAGCACCACGTTATCATAATGATACCTGACTGGGCTGCACATTTTTAACTCACAACATCTATAAGGTACCTTTCAAATCAAAACCAATTGTTATACAATCAAGCGAAAATATTTTCTTTCCACGATGCTTTCGGCCCTCAAAGTGGCCTCCTCGACTTACAAGCTTTGCCATAACACATTTGCGGAAACAACCCCATCCTCCAAACATATCTAACAATGATGACAGCTAGATACCTCGCATAAGCTAACTATCCATTGACTTCACCTTCAATAATTTCCATCGGAATGATATACCAATGATTCTCAATCACCTCCTTAGACATAGATACCTGGAACACCGGAACCATAGAGGGCAACGATACGATAAGGGAATATCCTACTTCACAACTCGACCCATCTCTTTCAAGGTTCCCTAAATTCTGAAGTGCACTACACCTACTCTACCCTTAGGGACAATTCGCATAGCATCTTCGTAGAGGGAGCCTTGGGAACAACTTGCTTACTTTATTTAACTCTAAACCTTTATGCCAGACACCCGAGTTGAACACTTTGCGACTTCTAACCATTATTCGGTGAGGGGCTAGAATGAATACGACCATAGAGTTCCTACCCAGTATGATTGACCGTGGAAGGACGCTACCTTTTGACATGCTGGAGCCCATATTCTTAATAGATTTGCCACAAATAGGAACAATGAGGTTCAATATTGGACTGTAAGTGTTTCAAGAATCCATCAATGTAGATGTATTGAACATGGTAACTCATGAGGTTGTATTTTATTTTAGGAAATATAAAACTTACTACGGATTATGATGACACGATTAATCATTAAGATGAAATCATTGGTTTGAAGCAATGAGGCATGGAGTTTAGATAGCATATCAGCAGTGAAAATCATTCACGGAGGGCTATTCAGATTACGTGCCACCAGTCGACTCCTGGAGTGTAGGGAAGGTCAATTTATCCAGAATGGGAATACTCTGGCACCTTGAATGAGATAGGGGTCTCAAAATATGATGTCAAATTACATTCCTAACATTAGTTGACACAAGGAATCTGTGCCACAAGCCCATGAGAACGAAATGGTAGTTAAACACTTGTGAGAGTACTATGATTCAACCCGCTCAACCCTCCCTGATAGTTGATCCTCTACGAGAGTACTAAAGATACGACAACTTGTCTTTCAAATTAATATGATTTGTGCCAAATCCGAAACATCTAATATGAGCCTTTCACGATTGAATCCACATTGCTAGGACTTATTAAAATATGGAGGAGGGGGGTCATGTGATGGCTGGAGAGGGGATAAACTCTTTTCTATGAGATTGACACGGTTCTGTTATCATAATTCTCCAGCGATACTGGGCCACTTCACAGGAAATATTAAGAATAAGGTGAGTTACTTATTGCGGAATGGTTTAAGTGTGCACGAAAGTCATATTATAATGGGTAAAGAAATGATCTCCTTGTGGCGGATCTGTGAAAACCTCAAATCTCTCAGAAACCTATCTGGATAGACGATCTACTTCAGCTATGCACACATATGATTGGAGCTGAGATAGGCTCTCATGTTACCAGGTAGTGAAAATTCTTCATGATAATATTGACGAAGGAGTAAAGTGATTGTTAGAACCATAGAAGCCATCTACACTAAGGAGGAAAGAGTGACTCAAGAAGGATTACAACATCGGACTGCTTTTCATTGAATTTGGCACCACATAGGCAAATTTTACGACCGTTCATGTATAAGCACAAGTGAGTAGATGTTATCCATTTGAATAAAATGACCTGTAAGAAATTTATCCGATATAGTTCCTTAGTGAGGTTCTAGGAAAGCAAGCGGAAATAGTTACCCTCGGATTTTGACTCAGTTCAGAAAATCATTGCCGGACTCAGTGCCTCAAGAGATTGCAAGTAATATAATCGTAATGAAGGGGCCTCACGAATAATACATCTCATTCAAAGAGTAGATACATAGAATGGATCATAAGGTTGTCCTGACTCTACCCCAAATTCCGTAGCAACATAAGGATTGACATATAACAAAACGAAACCGGAATCAATAAGAGCATGCACACCACGAGATTGAAAAGACAATATACCTGTAACCATACCCGAAAAAACCTCCGACCTTTGATGCCTCCTCATAGCATAGAACATGTTGGGCCCTCCTGAGCTCTAAATACTACCCCCAACGGCTCCATGTCCTAAAGGCGCTATAGATGAGGTAGCTGTAGAATTGGCTGGTTGCGCCACACCCATGCCCATGATCTGACGAGATGTATGACAATCTCTTTGAAGGTGACCTGACATACCACACTTGTAGCATACATTGGTACCATATCGACATACTCCCGGATGACATTTCCCACATTTCACACAACGGGGACAAGGTCCACTAAACTTTTTAATGCATAGCTTAGTCCAAAAGGGTCCGGATTGCGGCGAGCTAGCTCGCCGCAAAGAATTTTACGAATCTCTAACACATATTACTAACCTGGCACTACGAGATCTCAGGTTTTAAGCAAAAGTTTTCACGGGGCCTTACACCTATGACCAGAGAGAGGGTGTCTGGTGTTACCTTCGATGAGATTGTGGACATAGCTCGACAAATTGAGATGGTTCGTGGTTAGGAGAGGTTCGAGAGGGAGGCTAAGAGGCCTCGTGGTCAGGGTGGATTCAGTGGTACTCATCATGGGGGCCAGTTTCAGAACGGTAGAGGCCGCCCATTCAGGCATGCTCAGTCAGCTCGCCCAGATTATCGTGGGGCATCATCGGGCCATGGTTCTCACAGTTCTCATTAGGGTCATTCCTCACTCAGTGCCCTTCCAGCCCAGAGTTCATCCCGTGCTCCGTCAGTTTAGGGCTCTTCTATGCCAGGTTCTTCTACTAGTCATCCCGGTGCTAGGGGTTCCCTTCAGTCCATGTCTCCATCACCAGCGAGTTGTTATGAGTGTAAGGAGTTGGGGCATATGTCGAGGCAGTATCCTCGTCGTCTTGGGGGTTCATCTCAATAGAGGAGTCAACCATCGACTTCAGCAGTAGTTACTTCACCACCCACCCAGCCAGCTACAGGTGGAGGATAGTCAGCTAGGGGTCGCCTAGAGGGAAAGGTCGATCAGGTGGCGGTCAGGCCCGTTTCTATGCACTTCCAGCTAGACCCGATGATGTTGCTTCAGATGATGTGATTACAGGTATTGTCTCATTCTACCACAGAGATGCCTCTGTGTTATTTGATCCTGGCTCCACTTTTTCCTATGTGTCATTATATTTTGGTTGTTATTTGGATATACCTCGTGGGTCTCTTGTTTCATCTGTTTGTGTATCTACTCCGGTGGGCGATACTGTTGTTGTAAACCGCGTATATCAATCATGTGTGGTGACTATTGGGGGTTTGAAGACCCGAGTGAATCTTCTATTACTTTGGATGGTGGATTTCGATGTGATTTTGGGCATGGATTGGTTATCCCCATACCGTGCTATTCTGGACTGTCATGCTAAGACAGTGACGTTGGTGATGCCGGGTGTGCCACGGATTGAGTGGTGAGGTTCGACTGATTTTGTTCCCAGTAGGGTGATGTCATTTCTGAAGGCCCACCGGATGGTTGGGAAGGATTGTCTTTCATACTTAGCCTTTGTGAGGGATGTCAGTGCGGAGACTCCTAGTATTGATTCTGTTCTAGTAGTGAGGGTTTTTCCCGATGTGTTTCCTACAGATCTTCCGGGCATGCCACCGGATAGGGATAATGATTTTGGTATTGACCTGGTGCCGGGCACTCAGCCCATTTCTTTTCCACAGTATCGTATGGCACTAGCGGAGTTGAAGGAGCAGCTTCAGGAACTCCTTGATAAAGGGTTTATTCGGCCTAGTGTGTCGCTGTGGGGTGCGCTTGTTCTATTTGTGAAGAAGAAGGGTGGCACTATGAGGACGTGCATTGATTACATGTAGTTGAACAAGGTCACAATCAAAAACAAGTACCCTTTGCCTCGTATCGATGATTTATTTGACCAACTTCAGGGAACGAGGGTGTTCTCCAAGATTGATCTCCGTTCAGGGTATCACTAGTTGAAGATCAGGGACTCGGATTTTCTTAAGACATCTTTCAGGAACCGATATGGTCATTATGAGTTCCTTGTGAAGTCTTTTGGGCCGGCCAATGCCCCAGCAATGTTCATGCATTTGATGAACAACGTGTTCCGGCCTTATCTCGACTCGTTCGTGATTGTTTTCGTTGATGATATTCTGGTATACTCGCGTAGTCAGGAGGAGCACGCGGAGGATTTGAGAGTTGTGTTGCAGAGATTGAGGGAGGAGAAGCTTTATGCAAAGTTCTCCAAGTGTGAGTTTTGGCTCAGTTTAGTGGCTTTCTTGGGGCACATGGTGTCCAGCAAGGGTATTCAGGTTGATCCGAAGAAGATAGAGGTGGTTCAGAGTTGGGCCAGGCCATCCTCAGCCATAAAGATTTGCATTTTTCTTGGTTTGGCGAGTTATTACCGTCGGTTTGTTCAGGGATTTTCATCTATTGCATCACCCTTGACCAAGTTGACTCAAAAGGGTGCGCCTTTCATGTGGTCAGATGAGTATGAGGCGAGCTTTCAGAAGCTCAAGACTGCCTTGACCACAACTCCAGTGTTAGTTCTGCCATCAGCTTCAGGTTGTTATATAGTGTATTGTGATGCTTCGAGAGTGGGTATTGGGTATGTGTTGATGCAGGAGGGTAGAGTTATCGCTTATACTTCTCGTCAGTTGAAGCCCTACATAAAGAACTACCTTGTTCATGATCTAGAGTTGGCTGCCATTGTCCACGCGTTGAAGATTTGGAGGCATTATTTGTATGGTGTGCCTTGCAAGGTGTTGTAACGACCCGATCGGTCCTTTTAAGCTCTAGCGCGTCGCTCAGCAGTTTGGGGCCATGAGCAGCTTCACTTCAGGTATTATGACTTGTACGCATGGTCGGAATTGAATTGCGGGGAATTCAGAGTTGATTTGAAAAGGGAATTCTCATTTCGGAAGCTTTAAGTTGAAAGAATTAACTAAGATTGGATTTCAGAGTAAACGACCTCGGAATCGGGATCTGAAGGTTCTAGTAGGTTCGTATGATGATTCGGACTTGGGCGTATACCCGGATCGGGTTTTGGATGACCCGAGAGCGTTTTAGCGCCTATTGTGGAAGTTAGCATTTTGGAAGAAATTTCATAAGTTTGGGTTGAAGTACTTTTCGGTGTTATCGATGTCCGTTTGGGATTCCGAGTCTGGGAGTAGCTCCATATGGTGATTCTGGAGTTGGGAGAGCGATCGGAAGTGAATTCGGAGGTCCGTAGGTCATTTTGAAGTCATTTGGCTAAAGATAGAAATTGGAAGGTTTTTGAGAAGTTTGACCGAGAATTTGAATTTTTGATATCGGGGTCGGATTCCAATTTTGAAAGTTGGAGCACGTCCGTAATGTCGAATATGACTTGTGTGAATAATTTGAGGTCAATTGGACCTGATTTGACGGGTTTCGGCATCGAATGTAGAAGTTTGAAATTTCAAAGTTCATAAAGTTTGGATTGGAGTACGATTCATGATTTCGACGTTGTTTGATGTGATTTGAGGCCTCGAGCGAGTTTGTATCATATTTTGGGACATGTTGGTATAATTGGTTAAGGTCCCGAGGGCCTCGGGTGGATTTCGGAAGGTTAACGGAATGAATTTCGGACCAAAGAATTGCTGAAATTTTCTGCAGAAAGCTGTTTTGACAGCAACTAGTGCAATCGCGGAGATGAATTTGGAAGCTTATATCTCGAAATCTATAAGGAATCTGAAAATTTGCAAAACATAAAAGTTGTTGCCCTTGCATTCTAGTTTTCAGAAAGTTAAATCATTAATGATTCGGACATTTTATCAGAAAGTTATGATCGATTGAAGATGGCTGGTGGAGCAGTTTCGACAGAATTTTCTGATGCATGGAGCCGAATTTAGAAGCTCATATCTCGGAATATATGAAGAGTTATATGGTGTGCAACCTATCAAATGAAAGATCTTCGAGTTTAGTTTCTTAATCTTCAATGCGTTTGTCATTTGGATATTTCCACGAGGAGTTATGGGCGTTTTAACAGAAGGTGTACAGCAGGGGAAAATTGTAATAGGACGTGCAGGTACAACTCGATGAAGACTGGGCAGATTGTTTTAAACACGAGTTTTGGCCCGTTTATTTTATTTCTTTAATTTGGATTGGACGATTTTGGAGAGCTCAAGGAGGGATTTTCACCAAGCAACACTAGGTA
This sequence comes from Nicotiana attenuata, assembly GCF_001879085.1. NCBI lineage: Eukaryota > Viridiplantae > Streptophyta > Magnoliopsida > Solanales > Solanaceae > Nicotiana > Nicotiana attenuata. Next base: position 61,694 of record NW_017674150.1, read on the forward strand.
AGTAATTTCTTCCTATTTTTGAGTTAAATATGTGATCTTACATGGATTTAGACATGGAAAATTAGTATAAATTTGGGATTTCTGGGGAAGACCTAGAATTTGAAATTTTGGAATTTTACCTTGAATTTGAGCATGAAAATTAGAGCAAATTGTATATTTGAGTTTGTAAATCTATGGGTAGAATTTATCTTTGAGAAATTTCGGAATTCGAGACGTGGGCTCGAGGGCGTTTTGGTCATTTTACCTAATTTTGCGTATTAGCTTAGAGTTTATTTGTAGAATCAGTTACTTCAAGTATTATTTACATTATTCAATTGAATTGAATAGATTTGGGCCATTTGGAGTCGGATACTCGTGGCAAGAACGTGGTTTCGGGTTGATTATTGAGCTGGTTCAAGGTAAGTGGTTTACCTAACCTTGTGTGGGGGACCTTCCCCTTAGGATTGGTATATTTATTAATTGAAATGCCTTGTACACAAGGTGACGAGTGTGTACTTGTGCTAATTGTTGAAATATCCGGTTTCCATTAAAAACATAGAAATTGTTGTTTTCCTTTCCTATTTACATTACTTGCAAGTTAAACCTGTTATTAGCTTAGGAAAGCATGTCTAATTGATTTAACTGCTTATTTGCTCTACTGTCCTAATTGAATTATGTGCAACATGCTACGTTAGAAACACCTGGTTTACCTTGGTGTGAAATTGATTGATTGGGTATCTTGTTGCTGCTGTGTATTTATTTTGGGACTACGGGACGGTATCCCGGGAGCTCCCCTGTATGTTTGCTTTGGGACTACGAATTGGTATTCCGAGAGATCTACCCTGCACTTTTACATTGGAACTACGGGATTGCACCCGATAGATTCCCCAGTACTGAGTATATTTATTTGGGACTACGGACTTGTATTCCGGGAGATCCCCCTGCACGTTTATGAGTTGGACTATGGGACTGCACAAGGGAGATCCACCGGATATTATATTTGGGGACTACAGGACGGTATCCTGGGAGATCTCCCGGTTGTTATTTTTGCGTTGAACTGCATTTGTTTACCGTGATCACTTGTTTTCTATTTCTTTACATCCTGTGTTGCCCTTATTGCTGCACTCATTTATATTGCTTTGTTTTACACTGTCAAACTTATATTATATTTAATTGCAGTAGGGCCCTGACCTTCCTCGTCACTACCCGACCGAGGTTAGGCTTGACACTTTCTGAGTACCGCTCTGGTGTACTCATGCCCTTCTTGCGCATGTTTTTCATGTGCAAATCCAGGTACCTCTACTCAGACTTACCATACTTGAGGCGAGGCGATCAATTGGAGACTTCGAGGTGTATCTGCCGTGTCCGCAGACCGAAGAGTCTCTCTCTATTCTCTCTTTTAGTTACGGCCCTTCTGTATTAACTTTGTTTAGACATTCTGGAGTTAGAACACTATGTAGTATTCTTAGCTTGTGATTCATGGGTATCAGGGTTTTGGGAATATGTATTAGTTTTTGAGAGTTAACATTGTGTATGCCGAGCGGCACTTTTAAATGTTGTTTTACTACTCTATCTCTGTTTTAACTTGTTTCTTCCGCAAATTGGTTTATTTTCCGCATTTTAGGCTTACCTAGTCGTAGAGACTAGGTGCCGTCATGATGGTTCACGGGGGGGGGGGGGGGGGGGGGGTAAGGGGGGTAGGGGGAACCGGGGTCGTTACATGTTGGTATCAGAGCTCTAGGTTCATAGGAGTCATGAATCACAAGTTGATTTATTAGAGTCTCGCTGATCAGTATGAAGACGCCTGTGCTTATCTACGAGAGGCTATGTAACTGTTAGGAAATTTCACTTCTTTATTTCCTCATCGTGTGACTTGATTCCTTGAGGCATGCCCTTGTTTCCTTCTTACTCAATTTTACGCGACGCGAACCGCTTGTTATAAATCGAGAATCGAAGAATTGTAATGGTACTACAGATGTGGTGCGGGATGTTTCTCCCGGTATAGTTGGGTGAGCTATTGTCGTCGCCTTGCAGAAGGATTTTTATATCGTTTCGGCTCGATAGTTGTGCTTCTAAGAGCTTGGAGGGTATGCACAGGCTGCTATGATACTCGCGATTGGTTATCGCACAGTATTGACTTGATGGTAGGAGACTTGCCTATGTGTTGGGCGGTGAATGAGTTGAAAGGAAATCTACTCAGTGTACAATTCAGAAATATGATATTTCACTTCCGGCGGAGGAAAAGCAATTGGCCTATGAATGTGCAGATTTGGGGTGATGGAGTAACGAGACTTGGTAATTTCGAGCGTGGTGGAATTTTTATCTGCGATGTAGTGTCGTCGTCCTCGATTGTATGTGATAAGTTCGCCGGTGTTATGGTCTTCTGCAATTCGCCCTTGTGGTAGGATATTGTGAAATAATATTGGAGAAATGACTATTGGATATTGCGGGGTACGGTGGTTCAGGATTGAATCAGTGTTTCTAATGTCGACGTCTCGAGAAAGATGATCTCCGGAAAGGTTTAAAGTTAGTAGCATTTGTGGGTTCAAGTGCTACGAAGATAGATTTTATTAAGGTAACAACTAAGCAGCAAAGGATGAGGAAGGACATGTGCGGAGTGTCAGGCGGTGGTTAAAATTTCTAGAAGGCCAGGTATAAGAAGCAAAGGTCGAGTGGTCGATTAGAGGGGTGAGATCCGCCAAAGTGGGAGAGTGGCGGAGTTGCATATGGGCTTTGTGTTAGGATGACTACGCACCATAAGGAGAGTTTGGAAAGACATGGGAATTTTAGTGATTGATGATTGGGGTCTACAGATCTAATTTGAAGTATGGGCTATTATGCGGCAGGAGATTTGATATAACGGAAATGAGCTACTTGAAATGGAGAAGGATACAACGTAACTTTGAATTGGAAGGATGTTGCACATTTAATTGATGTCCACGAGGGGTGAATAGACTTGTGCAGCTAGAGAGTGAGCTCAGACTCAGGATGGGTTATTGATGTCATAGTGATTGTACCCCGTTCAGTAGTGTTGGAAGACGTCGGAACTAAAAATTCCACAGGCGGGTGATCTCCAGTGAGCAGATCGGCGGTCGCATCGTTGGCGAAGATTCTGCGAAGAATTCTATTGGTTATACCGCAAAGAGACCGGTCGTGCAAATGTAATTGATGTTATGCAGAAGTATTCCACTGTTATGGCCTGTCATGTGTAGGCGGATCCCAGAAGGGCTATGGTGGCTTAGACCACTACTTAGAGATTTGCATATTATGCGGCTATGAGAATTCACCTGTGTGTTGCTATGGTTCTCCTGAAGTGAGTTAAGTGAAACATTTTATATGATGAAGTGTTAATCTATTAGTGGTTACGGAGTTATGATAAAAATCATGTTCTATCGTATATTGGCATGTTGGGTGCAGTGAGTGGTATGGAATTTGAAGTGAGGATCAAGGTTGTAGTTCGGTGTTGACAAGGATGTCACGACCTCGGATGAGCAGTAAAGGAGTTTCGGTGTTTAAAGTAAGTGGGTATCGTCTTCACCGTCACCTGAGATCGGTGTTTTGTGAAAAAGACCTTGCATCCTGGTTATGGATTCTTGAACTCTTTCTCAGCGTTAGTGCGGCTGGTGGTATGGATGCGCATACTTGTTGTCTATTACGGAAGGTCGTGGGAGCGTGCCCCACAGGAAGATTGTATAAGTGTGGCATGTAGTCACTTGATTGATTGAAGATTTAAACCAAGTATGAAGAGGGTGGTGATATCATTAATTTGAGAATTTATGCTTGGAGGGCACTCGACTATTGGGTTGTGGAACGTGGAGGATTGCCCCGGTTATGATGGTAGTTCTCGTGTCTTATGAGAAAAAGGGAGTTATTATGGACCTTCGAAAGGTTATTAGCCTAGTTCAGTGTGATCAGAATCAGCTTGAGGTATGTGGATGGATCTAAATGTGAATATGGGTCTATATCAGGCCAGATGTGTTCATTTCAGCAATGCTCTCCTTTGGGCAAGTAGTCGGGGTACTATTTCGTCGTTAGCTATTTCATGTAACGATATATTGCGCCGTATGAATTGTGACATGGCTTGGTAAATTTCTTATGTGTTGAGGTTCCGCGTAGAGATGATGTTATATGAGCAGGATGGCTCTCGAGATTCAGATCGTATATCGCACCTCAGTTGTGCTTGAGTTTTGTAGCCTATCGCACTATATGTCTCCCCAGGGATGGTATTATGCACTTAGCGTGCTTGTGACCGATATTCAGTATTTTGTTGTAATGAGCAATTTAGCTCGATGTATATCTCCTTATGTGAATTCTATGTGTGGATCGGGTGGACGCCGCCGTGGGTATGTTATTTGGATCGGGTTGCATGCCGCAATAGTGTGATGTTGAATACAGTTTTCTATATGATATTTTTATATGGCTTGCTTCCTATTTTCTAAGGAAAGTCCATATTAGTGCGTGAGTTGAGTAGTTCCTTCTAGAGTTCGTTTTCCTTTTGTCACGTTCGAGTTCATAGCCTATTGGCACATTGTGGCATCATATGAGACTTTTGATCATGTCCGGGGTGGCTTATTGCCTGAGTTGTTCGTATTAGGAATTTTGCAATCTGATTATATGAAGTGTATTAAGGAGCTAAGACCATTATTTAGTTCAGAATGAGGTGATGGTTCTTGTCAGTAGTATAGACCCATTGATTTGTTGATTCGGCATTTGGGTATGAATTTCTACACACCTCTTTCATCTTGGCGGTATTGTAAGAGTTAGAGCAAGACCTATGTAGGTCATGAGGTGCAATGGGAGCATCAGATTCATGGAATTTCGACTAATTTGATCAGAGAATGTTATTGTGGTCCTGTGAGTAAAGTGGTGCAAGGTGTGAATTCAGCTAAGGTATGCAGTCATGTTTTGGTGCTGCGGGTAGTTATTGATACGATGAGCATATGTTAGAACAAGCCTGGCAGGGAATTCCGGATATAGGAATTGGGCTCTAAGTCTTATTTGCTTAAGTGAAATAGGATATCTTCAGATTGATCGAGCTAGGGTACCCAGCTGAGTTGTGGTAGCATGGGTAGGTGCTCGAGGTGCTAAACAGTGATTTCGGACAACCCCAACACAGTTCTTAGCACGTTCGAGGACAAACGCATGTTTAAGTGGGAGAGAATGTAACGTCCCGACCGGCCGTTTTGAGCTCTATCGCATCGCTCAGCAGTTTGAGGACATGAGCAGCTTCACTTCAGGTATTATGACTTGTACGCATGGTCGGAATTAAATTGCAGGGAATTTGGAGTTGATTTGGAAAGGGAATTCTCATTTCGGAAGCTTTAAGTTGAAAGAATTGACTAAGATTGGATTTCAGAATAAAAACAACCTCGGAACCGGGATCTGAAGGTTCCAGTAGGTTCGTATAATGATTCGGACTTGGGCGTATGCCCGGATCGGGTATTGGATGACCCGGGAGCGTTTTGGCGCATATTGTGGAAGTTAGCATTTTGGAAGAAATTTCATGAGTTTGGGTTGAAGTGCTTTTCAGTGTTATCGATGTCTGTTTGGGATTCTGAGTCTGGGAGTAGCTCCGTATGGTGATTCTGGAGTTGGGAGCGCGATCGGAAGTGAATTCGGAGGTCCGTAGGTCATTTTGAAGTCATTTGGCTAAAGATAGAAATTTGAAGGTTTTTGAGAATTTTGACCGAGAGTTTGAATTTTTGATATCGTGGTCGGATTTTAATTCCGAAAATTGGAGCAGGTCCGTAATGTCGAATATGACTTGTGTGAAAAATTTGAGGTCAACCGGACGTGATTTGACGGGTTTCGGCATTGAATGTAGAAGTTTAAAATTTCAAAGTTCATACAGTTTGGATTGGAGTACGATTCATGATTTCGACGTTGTTTGATGTGATTGAGGCCTCGAGCGAGTTTGTATCATGTTTTGGGACATGTTGGTATAATTGGTTAAGGTGTCGAGGGCCTCGGGTGGATTTCAGAAGGTTAACGGAATGAATTTCGGACCAAAGAGTTGCTGAAATTTTCTGCAGAAAGCTGTTTAGGCAGCAACTAGTGCAATCGCGGAGCTGAATTTGGAAGCTTATATCTCAAAATCTATAAGGAATCTGAAAATTTTCAAAATATAAAAGTTGTTGCCCTTCCACTCTAGTTTCCAGAAAGTTAAATCATTCATGATTTGGACATTTTATCAAAAAGTAATGATCGATTGAAGATGGCTGGTGGAGCAGTTTCGACAGAATTTTCTGATGCATGGAGCCGACTTTAGAAGCTCATATCTTGGAGTATATAAAGATTTATATGGTGTGCAACCTATAAAATGAAATATCTTCGAGTTTAGTTTCTAAATCTTCAATCCGTTTGTCATTTGGATATTTCTACAAGGAGTTATGGGCATTTTAACAGAAGGTGTACAGCAGGGGAAAATTGTAATAGGATGTACAACCTGCACAGCGCAAGGTACAACTCGATGAATACTGGGCAGATTGTTTTAAACACGAGTTTGGGCCCATTTCTTTCATTTCTTTCATTTCTTTCATTGGCTTGGACGATTTTGGAGAGCTCAAGGAGGGATTTTCACCAAGCAATACTAGGTAAGTGAGTTCTTCCTATTTTTGAGTTAAATATGTGATCTTACATGGACTTACATGGAAAATTAGTATAAATTTGGGATTTTTGAGGAAGACCTAGACTTTGAAATTTTGGACTTTTACCTTGAATTTGAGCATGAAAATTAGAGCAAATTGTATATTTGAGTTAGTAAAGCTATGGGTAGAATTTATCTTCGAGAAATTTCGGAATCCGAGACGTGGGCCCGAGGGGTGTTTTGGTCATTTTACCTAATTTCGCGTATTAGCTTAGAGTTTATTTGTTGAATCACTTACTTGAAGTATTATTTACATTATTCATTTGAATTGAATAGATTTGGGCCATTTGGAGTCGAATACTCGTGGCAAGAACGTGGTTTCGGGTTGATTATTGAGCTGGTTCGAGGTAAGTGGCTTACCTAACCTTGTGTAGGGGACCTTCCCCTTAGGATTGATATATTTGTTAATTGAAATGCCTTGTACGCAAGGTGGCGAGTGCGTACTTGTGCTAATTGTTGAAAAATCCGGTTTCCATTAAGAACTTAGAACTTGTTGTTTTCCTTTCCTATTTACATTACTTGCAAGTTAAGCCTATTATTAGCTTAGGAAAGCATGTCTAATTGATTTAATTGCTTATTTGCTCTACTGTCCTAATTGAATTATGTGCAGCATGCTAGGTTAGAAATACTTGCTTTACCTTGGTGTGAAATTGATTGATTGGGTATCTTATTGCTGCTGTGTATTTATTTTGGGACTACGGGACGGTATCCCGGGAGCTCCCCTGTATGTTTACTTTGGGACTACAGATTGGTATTCCGGGAGATCCCCCCTGCACTTTTACATTGGAACTACGGGATTGCACCCGGTAGATTCCCCAGTACTGAGTATTTTTATTTGGGACTACGGACTTGTATCCCGGGAGATCCCCCTGTACGTCTATGAGTTGGACTACGGGACTACACCAGGGAGATCCACCGGATATTATATTTGGGGACTACAGGACGGTATCCTGGGAGATCCCCCGGTTGTTATTTTTGCGTTGAACTGTATTTGTTTACTGTGATCACTTGTTTTCTGTTTCTTTACATCCTGTGTTGCCCTTACTGCTGCACTCATTTATATTACTCTATTTTACACTGTCAAACTTATATTATATTTAATCTCAGTTGGGCCCTGACCTTACTCGTCACTACCCGACCGAGGTTAGGCTTGGCACTTACTGAGTACCGCTGTGGTGTACTCATGCCCTTCCTGCGCATGTTTTTCATGTGCAGATCCAGGTACCTCTACTCAGACTTACCATCCTTGAGGCGAGGCGATCTTTCAGAGACTTCGAGGTATATCTACCGTGTCCGCAGATCGAAGAGTCTCTCTCTATTCTCTCTTTTAGTTACAGCCCTTCTGCATTTACTTTGTTTAGAGATTCTAGAGTTAGAACACTATGTAGTATTCTTAGCTTGTGATTCATGGGTTTTCGGGTTTTGGGAATATGTATTAGTTTTTGAGAGTTAATGTTGTGTATGCCGAGCGGCACTTTTGAACGTTGTTTTACTACTCTATCTCTGTTTTAACTTGTTTCTTCCGCTAATTGGTTTATTTTTCGCATTTTAGGCTTACCTAGTCGTAGAGACTAGGTGCCGTCATGATGGTTCATGGGGGAGGGGAGGGGTCGAACCGAGGTTGTGACAGGTGTTTACTGATCATGGTAGCCTCAAGCACTTGTTCAAGCAGAAGGATCTCAATTTGAGGCAGCGGAGATGGTTGGAGCTGCTAAAGGACTATGATATTACTATCTTGTACCATATGGGGAAGGCCAATGTAGTGGCCGATACTTTGAGTAGGAAGGCGGTGAGTATGGGTAGTTTGGCATATATTCCTGTTGGGGAGAGACCTCTTGTAGTTGATGTTCAGGCCTTGGCCTATCGGTTTGTGAGGTTGGATATTTCGGAGCCCAGTCAGGTCTTAGCTTGTGTGGTTTATCAGTCTTCTTTGTTTGATCGCATCAGAGAGCGCCAGTATGATGATCCCCACTTTCTTGTCCTTAAGGATAGAGTTCAGCACGATGATACCAGAGATGTGACTATTGGTGATGATGGGGTGTTGAGGATGCAGGGCTGGATATCTGTGCCCAATGTGTATGGGCTTCGGGAGTTGATTCTGGAGGAGGCCCATAGCTTGCGGTATCCCATTCATCCGGGTGCCACGAAGATGTATCGGGATCTGAGACAACACTATTGGTGGAGGAGAATGAAGAAGGATATTGTGGGATTTGTAGCTCGGTGTCTCAATTGTCAGCAGGTGAAATATGAGCATCAGAGACCGGGTGGCCTTCTTCAACAGATGGATATTCCAGAATGGAAGTGGGAGCGGATCACCATAGATTTTGTTGTTGGATTCCCACGGACATTGAAGAAGTTCGATGCTATTTGGGTTATTATGGATTGGCTGACCAAGTCCGTGCACTTCATTCCTGTGTGTACTACCTATTCTTCAGAGCGGTTGGCAGAGATCTATATCTGAGAGATTGTTAGTTTGTATAGTGTTCCAGTTTCCATCATTTAAGATAGGGGTACTCAGTTTACTTTGTAATTTTGGGGAGTCGTGCAGAGAGAGTTGGGTACTCAGGTTGAGTTGAGCACAACTTTTCACCCTCAGATGGACGGGCAGTCCGAGCGCACTATTCAGATGTTGGAGGACATGTTGCGGGCTTGTGCCATTGATTTCGGTGGTTCATAGGATCAGTTTCTACCGCTCGCGGAGTTTGCTTATAACGACTATTATCAGTTGAGTATTGAGATGGCTCCATATGAGGCTTTGTATGGGAGACGGTGTAGATCTCCAGTGGGTTAGTTTGAGCCGGGTGGGGTTAGGCTTTTGGGTACAGACTTGGTGCAGGATGCTTTAGAGAAGGTTAAGGTGATCCAGGAGCGGCTTCGTACAGCACAGTCGAGGCAAAAGAGTTATGTTGACAGGAAGGTTCGTGATGTGTCCTACATGGTTGGGGAGAAGGTTCTACAAAAGGTTTCACCCATGAAGGGTGTTATGAGATTTGGGAAGAAGGGTAAATTGAGTCCTCGGTTCATTGGGCCTTTTGAGGTGCATCGGAGGATTGGGGAGGTGGCTTATAAGCTTGCCTTACCACCCATCTTGTCGAGTGTGCATCCGATATTTCATGTTTCTGTGCTTCGGAAGTATATTGGCGATCCGTCTCATGTTTTGGATTTCAGCATGGTTCAGTTAGATGGTGATTTGACTTATGATGTGGAGCTAGTGGCTGTTTTGGAGCGTCAGGTTCGGAAGTTGAGATCAAAGGATATCACTTCAGTGAAAGTGCAGTGGAGAGGTCGGCCCGTGGAGGAGGCTATCTGGGAGACCGAGCGAGAGATGCGGAGAAGATATCCTCACATATTTGAGGCTTCAGGTATGTTTCTTGACTCGTTCGAGGATGAACGTTTGTTTAAGAGGGGGAGGATATAACGATCCGACCGGTCGTTTCATGAGTTACCGCTCCGTTTCCCCCATTTTGCTTCTTTATTTGACGTTCCACTGTGTTTCATTTGCATCGTGTCGGTTAGTTTTGGTTCGGAGTGGTTTTATGGAGAAATGAGACACTTAGTCTCTTAAGTTGGCCTTTTAGTTGGAAATGTCAACCGGAAGTTGACTTGTTAGTAAACGGTCTCGGAATTCGTTTCTTATGATTCGGATAGCTTTGTGAGGTGATTTGGGACTTAGGAGCGTGATCGGAATGTATTTTGGAGGTTCGGGGTAGATTTAGGCTTGAATTGGCGAAATTGGAATTTTGGCATTTTCCGGTTGGTATTGGAGATTTCGATATAGGGGTCGGAATGGAATTTCGGAAATTGGAGTAGGTCCGTTGTGTCATTTGGGATGTGTGTGCAGAATTTCAGGTCATTCGGATGAGGTTTGATAGACTTTTTGATCGAAAGCGGAATTTCGAAGTTTTGGAATTCATAGGCTTAAATCCGAGGGTGATTTGGTGTTCCGACGTTGTTTTGAGTGTTCTGAGTGTTGGTACAAGTTTGAATAGTGTTATGCGACTTGCTGGTGTGTTTGGTTGAGGTCCCGAGGGCCTCGAGATGGATTTGGATGATTGACAGAAAGTTTGGATTTTTTGGAGTGTGCTGCAGATTTTCTGCTTCTGTTATTTCCGCACCTGTGAATTGGGGACCGCAGGTACGACGCCGCAGATGCGGGGAGGAGGCCGTAGAAATGGATTTGGGTCATCTGGAGTTTGGCCGAAGATTCGGTGCATTGGACACATCTGCGGGGACGCAGATGCGGCCTTGGAGGATTTAAATGAAGAACCGCAGATGCGGTGGTCTTGACTGCATGTGCAGTCCGCAGGAGCATGATTTAGGCTGCAGGTGCGGAATCCCTGGGCCAGAACCTATATAAGGTTTCCTTCGCGATTTTCAACTTTGTTTCACTTTAAGTCGGATTGAGAAATTTTTGGGAGATTTTGAAGAGGTAATTCAAGGGAACTTCGTGGAGGTAAGATTCTTGGAACTAAAACTCGATCCTATGGCATTTTCTTACTGATTAGGCTTGAAATTTATGGAAATTAAGGGTTAAAAATTGGAGAACTAGGGCTTGGAATTGGAGACCCTAATTTAGGGATTTGAGGGGTCGTTTGTGGTCTGATTTTGATGTATGTGGTATGTATGAACTCGTGAGAGTGTAAGGATTCTAGTCTTCTGATTTTTATCAGAATCCGAGACGTGGGCCCGGAGGTTGGGTTTGGCCAATTTCGGGATTTTTTATGTAAGTTGGTTATTTTCGCTTGGGCTTTGTTCCTTTTGCGCGTATGAATGGTATGGTACTGTATTTGGCTAGATTGGGAGCATTCGGAGGCCGAGTCGAGAGGCAAAGGTATCATGGGCTAGAGTTTGGACCGGATTGAGGTAAGTAATGATTGTAAATGTTGTCTTGAGGATATGAAACTCCGTATTTCACATCGTTGTGCTATTTTGAGGTGACGCACACGCTAGATGACGAGCATGGGGTCGGGCACCGTTGGGGATTGTGACTTGGTCCATCCCGTACGACTATTAAGTCGCGTATTTGATTAAAAACTGTTTGATATTATTGTGTTTTGGAAAGTAATTACTACGTTTGGGGCTGAATGCCGTGTTTGGGCCTTGTGCCGACTGTTTTGACCTTAGGGCTTTTTACTACTGTTTCCTCACTGTTTTGATAATATTTACACTCAGTCAAGCTATGCTGTCACTGATTTCAAAACTCGGATTTTGTTTACTTCTTTTTATTTTATAAATGATATTTTGAGCCGAGTACCTGTTTTACTGTTAGCCTGAGGGGCTTGAGTGAGTTCTGACTGAGTGAGGCCGAGGGCCTGTGTTGTGAGGATATCATGGGGATCGGGCTGCGCGCCGCAGCAGGTTGTACTGATTTGTGATATATGAGAGGCCAAGGGCCTGATTTATTTATGCCACGAGATGGCTTATGTTAGCTCTTGGGCGGTAGGAGCCCCTCCGGAGTCTGTAGACCCCTAGTGAGCGCGGGTACCCAGTGTGTGTGATATGATATTGCCTGAGAGGCTGTTGGTATTTCATGTTGTTGCCCGAGGGGCTGTTTACGAGTGATTGTGAGGTACCCCGAGGGGCTGGTTTTGTTGATATTATGCCCGAAGGGCGGTTTATGGTACTTGTTTTACCCAAGGGGCTATTTACGTTTCTATCCTTTTACTCACTGTTTTTATCACTCGTTTGAAACTATTGAAAGATGTTTTAAAAGGTTTTATTGAACTGAGTTGTTTTTTTACGAGTTTTATTGCTTTAGTGCATTGTTCTGGACTTATACTATTTTATTGTAGTGTTATGACATGGTTTACGTGTTTTCTTACTGCTCAGCTGCCTTTACTTTTATTACTTACTAAGTTGGTGTACTCACATTACTCCCTGCATCTTGTGTGCAGATCCAGGAGTCTCGGGTCGCGATAGCGAGTGCTGATCAGTCTTCCAGCAGGTTTTCGGAGTTGACTAGGTAGCTGCTTGACGTTCAAAGCCCAGTGCTTCTCCTTCTTATCTTATTTAGCTTTGTGTTAGCATTTGTTCAGACTATGTTGTCCCTTCTTATTCCAAGACGAGCTGTAGTTGCTCATGATTGGTGACACCACGATGTCAGGCTGTGTTATGTTTCTGCATTGTTTATTTTAACTTATATTATGGGATTTTAGCTAATTAATGACTTTAAATGGCTTATTATAAATGTCTGGTTGGTTTTGGGATTTGTGTCGGCTGGCCTAGTTTCACGACAGGCGCCGTCACGACGGGTCCGTTTTAGGGTCGTGACACTTTATTATCCGGAATTGTTTCCAATGACTTTTATTTATGATATTAAGTTATTTTGGCTAGATTCAAGCCACCAGGAGGTTGTTTCACACGAGAAGGTCATTTAGAGTTTTGATTTAGCTTCTTTGAGGTAAGTATCTTGCCTTACCTTGTGTGGGGGAACTACCCCTTAGGATTTGGAATTTGTTGTATTATTCCAATTGTGTGAATGACGTGTACGTGAGGTGACAAGTGCATACTCGAACTTATATGTTGAAATTGACCTGTTTAGACTCTTAGGCATTTCATGTATTTATTTTGAAGTTGTTGAATGCTATATCTTTTATTTGTCAAGTTTGTTCTTTCATGTATTTATTTTAAATGGTTAGCACAAGTTGTGTCCCTTATTTGTCATGTTTACTCTCACATGCTTTATTTAAAGTTGTTGATACATGTCATACTCTTTACCTGTCAAGTTTACTCTTATATGTTTTATTTCAAGTTGTTACCTCTTTTACTGTAATGTGACCTCCTTTATTATTGAGTTACTCATTAATTGAAATTGTTGTTACATGATATTCTTTCGTTGTTGGGTTATTCTCATGCATTTAGACGTAGTTTCTAGTTCATGACATCTCTTTAATTGTTAGCTTATTTCATACACTAGAATCCGAAGTTCGCTATTTCAGGGAAATACCTTCTTTATTGAGTTCATTCTTAAGCAATTAATTGAAGTTGAAATTATTGAAAGTCATTAACCTATTTTAGTTGAAGTAGTAGCTTAATAGGGTGTTGTTTATTGTTGAGTTACTTTCTCCATTCATTTTGTTGTTATTGAGATTTTGTACACATTGTGTTTGAGCTGTGGGCCGCGCTATGTGTTTAAGTGATGTTGGTATTGTTGTTGTTAAGAAATTGTAGCATATGGGCACTTGTGGTACAAGCTGATATGTCGTGTTGTTCTGATGTTAGCAGATGTGAATTTGTTGTGTGGATTGATTGTTATTATGTGGAGCATAAGGGTGGAATCTCATTGTTTTCGTTATGTGGAGATAAGGGTGGCATCTCACTGTTGATGATTGTGCAGAGTGATACGTATGGCTAATGATATTTTTGGGGCGGAGTGGTAAGGGTGGCTATCAGAGTGATACAGGTTGCTATCGGACGAAGTGATACATGTGGCTATTATGTTAAACGTCCAGGCGGAGCGATAAAGGTGGCTATTATGATGTTATCAACATGGAGAGATAAGGGTGGCTATGTCAGGAATGATGTGTGATGGCTTGGGGGGGTTACGTTGTTGATATTCGTGTGATGGTGTGATTTTCTTTGTGTATGTCGTACACCTTACGTGACTTGTTGTGACGCTTTTAATGAGCTACTCGATGTCTTTGATATTACTTGTTCACTTGGGTTGTAATAGTACACTCGCTCAAGCATACACCATAGCATGCTAATCGTACTAGTTCAGGATTATGAAACTTTGACATTTATTGATCATGCCATGTATTCTTGTATTATCTACTTTCATTGTGATAGAGAGCCTGTGATCATGCCAGGTGGATTGAGATATTGGCACGTGAGTTGTCTGCGCGGTTGTGATTAGTAATGTGGGCACATGGTGTCGTGAGTATATGATTCGTGATTTGGGACTCATGACTTGTGATTATGAGATGGGGTATCTTAGAGTAATTTGTTGTGCACCTTGTGTTAGAACGACTCGATTATTTAGTTGTCATTTGCCTTCCTTATTTGGTTTCACGGGTACTTTAACAGTATTGTTATTACTTTACTATTTATATCACATGTTGATTCTTGTTGCCATTTACTGATTCATGCTTTCATTATTAGCTCTATACTTCTATATTGCACATGTTATTTTGACTAGTAGGTGACTTGACTTGTACCTCGTCACTACTCCACCGAGGTTAGCCTTGATACTTACTGGGTACCTACCATGGTGTAGTTATACTACACTTTTGCACATTTTTGTGCAGATCCAGGTATTAGAGATATCGAACTAGGGTTGAATTAGCTTATTAATCACAAGGATTCAAGGTAGAGCTACTTGGTCATTGCAGTCCCTTGGAGTCCTTTCCTTTCATTGTATTGTCAGCTTGTTACCCGAACAGTATTGTATTTCGATTCTCGAGATCTTTCTATATATTCAGCTAGAGTTCATGACTCTATATTACCTAGTATTGGGAGGTTGTTGTGATTATACCACATAGGCTTGTTCACCTTTATTACGGTTTTATATTAAACTCCGTTTTAAAATATCATTGTTAAATTGGTTTAAATTATTGTAAGTAATCAACTTACCTAGTCTTAGAGACTAGGTGCCATCACGACGCCTAAGGTGGGATATTGGGTCGTGACAAAAACTAATGCCGAAATATATCAAACCAACTCCGATTGACCTCAAATTTTGCACAAAGGTCATGGATGACTCAACAGACTTATTCCAACTTCCGAAACCAAAATCTGAACCTAATATCCAAAAAGTCAACTCTCGGTCAAACCTCTCAACCTTCACAACCTTCAACTTTCCAATTTTTGCCAAAATGCACCAAGTACGGACCTCCAAATCCATATATGGACATACGCCTAAGTCCAAAATCACGATACAAAGCTATCGAAACCATCAAAACTCCATTCCGGAGTCGTTTACACGAAAGTCAAACTCTTTCAACTTAAGCTTCCAACCTGGGGACTAAGTGTCCCAATTTACTCTGAGTTATCCCCGTAACCAAACCAAACATCCCGGCAAGTCACGTAGCCATAAATGAACATAAAATAAGTAATATATAAAGGAACGAGGCTACAATACATAGAATGACCGGCCGGTTCGTCACATTCTACCCCTCTTAAACAAAATATTCGTCCTCGAATGGGTCTAGAATAATACGTGCAGTCTCAAATAGGTATGGATAACTGCTCCGCTTCTCTCGCTTGTCCTCCCAAGTCACCTCTTTGACCGACTGACCTCTCTAGCAAACTTTCACTGATACAATCTTCTTTGACCTCAACTTTCAAACCCGTCGATCTAAAATCGCCATAGGCTCCACATTATAAGTTGAATCCCCATCTAACTAGACCTTGCTGAAGTCCAAAACATGAGACAGATCACCATAATAATTTCGGAGCATAGAAACATGAAACACTGGGTGAACGCCCAATATACTAGGTGGCAATACAAGCTTGTAGGACACCTCTTGAATCCTCTCAAGAACCTCAAAAGGGCCAATATACGAAGGGCTCAACTTGCTCTTCTTCCCGAATCTCATCTCACCCTTCATGGGCGAAACTCTAAGTAAAACCTTCTCACCCACCATGTATGCAACATTGCGAACCTTCCTATCAGCATAACTCTTCTATTTTGATTGTGCTGCATGAAGTTGATCCAGAATTAACTTGAGTTTCTCCAAGGCATCCCGAATCAAATCAGTACCCAACAACCTAGCCTCTCCCGGATCGAACCAACCAACTAGAGAATGACACCGCCTTCCATATAAGGCCTCATAAGGAGCCATTTGAATACTCGATTGGTAACTGTTGTTGTAGGCAAAATCTGCAAGGGGTAGACGCTGATCCCAAGAACCCCCAAATCCATAAAGCAAGCGCATAGCATATCCTTAATAATCTGAATGATGCGCTCAGACTGTCCGTTCGTCTGGGGATGGAATGTTGTACTCAACTCAACCCGTGTGCCCAACTCGCGCTACACTGCTCTCAAAATTTGTGATGTGAGCTGCGTGCCCCAATAAGAAATAGTGGACACCAGCATGACATGAAGACGAACAATCTCATGGATATAGATCTATATTTGCCGCTATGAAGAATAGGTAGTCACACCCAGAATGAAATATGCAGACTTAGTCAACTGGTCCACAATCACCCAAACTGCATCAAATTTCTTCAAAGTCTGTAGGAGTCCAACATCGAAGTCCATGGTAAATAGCTACCATTTCCACTAGGGTATTTCAAGTCTACGAAGTAAATCGCCCGGCCTCTGATGCTCGTACTTCACTTGCTGAGAGTTCAAGCACCGAGTCGCATACTCCACTATATCTTTCTTCATTCTTTTCCACCAATAGTGTCGCCTCAAGTTGTGATACATCTTTGCGGCGCCCAGATGAATGGAATACCGCGAACTGTGGGCCTCTTCAAGAATCAACTCATGCAACGCATCCACATTGAGCACAAAAATCTGACCCTGCCTCCGTAGTATCCTATCATCTCTAATAGAATCCTCCTTGGAATCACCATGCTGCACCATATCCTTAAGGACAAACAAATGGGGGTTGTCATATTGACGTTCTCTGTTGCGTTCATACAAAGATGACCGAGAAACCACGCAAGCTAGAACCTGACTAGGCTCCGAAACATCTAACCTCACGAGCTGATTGGCCGAAGCCTGAACATCTGATGCTAGTAGTCTCTCACCAACTAGAATATATGCAAGGCTACTCATACTCACTGCCTTTTTACTCGAGCATTAGCCACCATATTAGCATTCTCAGGATGATACAAAATGGTGATATCATAGTCTTTTAACAGCTCTAACCACCTCCGCTGCCTCAAATTTAGATCATTTTGCTTAAGCTAGTGTTGTTGAATCTAATGATCTATAAATACCTCAAAAGACACGCCGTAGAGATAATGCCTCCAAATCTTCAATGCGTGAATAGTGGCTGCCAACTCTAAATCATGAATGGGCTAGTTCTTCTCATGGGGCTTTAACTGGCGCAAATCAATAGAGATCACCCTTCCCTCCAACATCAAGACACACCCAATACCAATCTGAGAAGAATCACAATAACCGTGTATGAACGCGATGCTGAGGGCAAAACTAGAACTGGAGCTCTGGTCAAGGGAATCGTGAGATTTTGAAAGGTCTCCTCACACTCATCAGACCAACTGAATGGGGAACCATTATGGGTCAATCTATTTAAGGTGCAACAATGGACGAGAAACCTTCCACAAAACAGCGATAATATGTGGCCAAGCCAAGAAAACTCCGAATCTTAGTAGTTGAAGACGGTCTGGGCCATCTCTAAACTGCCTCAATCTTCTTTGGATCCACCTTGATCCCCTCACTAGACACCATGTGCCCCAAGAATGCCACATAATCAAGCCAAAACTCACACTTGGAGAATTTAGCATATAGCTTCTTCTCCCTTTACGTCTAGAGTACAATCCTCATATACTGCTCATGATCCTCCTGGCTACGTGAGTACACCAGTATATCATCAATGAATACTATGACAAAGCAATCAAGATGTGGCTAGAATACACTATTCATCAGATGCATAAATGTTGCTGGGGCAATTGTCAGCCGAAAAGACGTAACAAGAAACTCGTAGTGACCATAGCGGGTCCTTAATGCCATCTTCAGAATATTAGAATCCTAAATCTTCAACTGGTGGTACCCAGACCTCAAATCAATCTTATAGATCATTCTAGAACCCTGAAGCTAGTCAAATAAGTCATTAATGTGCGGTAGTGGGTACTTGTTCTTAACTGTAACTTTGTTCAACTAATGCACATCCGCATAGTACCATCCTTCTTCTTCACAAATAGAACCCAATGCAACATATTAGGCCTAATGAACCCATATCAAGTAGCTCCTAAAGCTGTTCTTTCTGTTATTTCAACTCTGCTAGTGCCATACGATACAAAGTAACAGAGATGGCCTGATTGCCCGACACTAGGTCAACACCAAAATCAATGTCTCTATCGGGTGGCATGCCCGACAAGTCTGTAGGAAACACATCCACAAAGTCTCGCACTACCAGAACAGACGCAATGGTAGGAGTATCAACACCAACATCCCATACAAAAGCAAAATATGCCAAACATCCCTTCTCAACCATCTGTTGAGACTATAAATATGAAATCAATCTAATGGGAACATAATCCAGGGAACCTCTCCACTCAACCCTAGGCAACCCCCGCATCGCCAATGTCACGGTATTAGCGTGTCAATCCAGAATAGCGTTACATGGTGACAACCAATCCATGCCTAAAATCACATCAAAATTAACTATGCTAAGCAGTAAAGGATCAACTATCATCTCTAATCCACTAATAGTTACTATACATGACCGGTACACACGATCAACAATAATAGAATCACCCACCGGCATAGATACATGAACATGCATACAAAAGAATCACGGGGCATGTCCAAATAATGAGCAAAGTATGATGAAACATATAAATAAGTGGAACCACAGTCAAATAATACTGAAGCATCCTTGTGGCATATTGAAACAACGTGTGATCACGGCATCGGAGGCAACTTCCTATAACCTGGGTGTGCCATTGATAATTGCATCGTTGTGCCTGGGCTATGAGGGCTCTCAGCCATATGGATAGTTCTATGTGATCATCGGCACCTCCCTAAAGGCGTAGCAACGGGCATGACATCACCTGATCGACCTCCCCATGTAGGGTGACCTTGATCTGACTGGGCTTCACCTCGAGCTGGCTGCGCGGGTGGTGTAGCTACTGGTGCTGGAATCATAGCCTTAGAACTCTATTGTGGAACCCTTCACAATAGTCTGGGGCAATCTTTTTTTGAGATAAATCAAGTCTCCGCACTCATAGCAACCCCTCATGACAGGTTGCTGACCCTGATAACCCGAAGAACTGCCTGTGGAAACCTGGGCAAATGGAGCGCGGTAAGAACTCTGTGCTGGCAACACACTGAATGATGACTGAGTTGGGCGTACACTGTAGGAACTATGGCTAACTGAAGTACCATGAGGAACATGGTGAGCTATCTGAACGGGTCTAGAAGAACGACCTCTACTACAGTAGGACTGGCCTCCAGATGTGATGTTGCTGAAACCACTGATGACGTCCAAATCCACTACTAAAAAGTAAATGGACACGGTCGCATGCAATATAATTTACTAACTATTAGTCGGGTCGAATCCCACAGAGAACAACATATAGGCGATTAGGAATGTAAGAGAATTATCACTTGTGATACAATGCCAACCACTAAGAATAGAGTTGAGAAAAGAGTTATACCTAAATGCGGAAATATACACTAACCTAGAAAGCAAGTAAAATGATCAATGGCTACAAGTATGGATACACGGGGAATTACACTCAAGTAACGATCCAATGTATTTCACGATTTTACAAATATGAGCGAGTTTATGTTAATTAGCCACGGGTAATAATTCTATATAAGCTTCTTCCAAAGACTAAAAAGACTTACCAGTTGAGTTATCCCTAAATCAATCAAGAGATTAAGCACACCCGGATATGGTTACAAGTAGTTCAATCCTATCCCTAGGTAGAATCTATAAAATGAGGGTTAAAGCCTTAAGTTCTTGTTAATTAATCTTTCCCAACCCCAAATAATCTTTTCCAAAATTAATTCGAAGTTAATGGGCGAGTCCTAGGGTTAGCTAATCCTTTTGGAAATGTTAAAGAACAAGAATAATTAAAGAAACAATGACTCACTTCATAAAAGATAAAAAATATTCAATACATAAGCACAACAAGTTATTTAATCCACACTTTAAATATTATTATTTCCATGAACAAGATTCAAGTGTTGAATAAAATACTACACACTTAGATATTCAATACAAAGCAAGGAAATGAAGAAATGAACATAAATGGGTAAGAAATTCTCAACCAAAAGCTTCAAATCTTCAAGACCAAAGTGTGTGTGCAAACCCTAGCTTCCAAAACTTGTTCTTCTGTAGTGTTGAAACTGAAAATAAGCCAACAGATATGCCAAAGATACTCTACAAAATAAGCTGGTTTGGGTATTAAAGGGTTTGGGGCCAAAAAATGTGCAATGACATAATTGCCCAGAACTGAAGCACGATTTTTGAAGTTGCGAACAGAAGTTCGCAATTGCGAACATTGACTATAATGTTGACCTTCGCATTTACAATCAAGACTTCGCATTTGTGAAGGTTGACTTCCTGCTTTGACTTCGCATTTGCGAAGTCTTCTTCGCATTTGCGAACACAGTTTGACTGGTCTTAGTTCGCAATTGCGATGGACTACTCGCAATTCCCATGTTTGCTTTCTTCGCATTTCCCATAAATTTGTCACATTTGCGACAACTGAGGCCATTTTCCAGATTTTCTTCTTTTCAACTTCTTTTTGACTCGTTTCACGTGGTTTCTTCAAGATTACTTCTAAATCACATAGAACCTGTAAATAGAAGTAAATGACATTAAACACATGACTTTATCACTCAAACATTCGGGCCTTTCATCGATCATATAGGAAGAACAAAAATTCACTTCCATTTTAACAAAGCACTGGGTACTCAGACTTCTCAATTTTTCAAGTAAAGAACAAGGCTCACACTCTCAACCAACCTCACCCAAAAATCAACACAAGATTTGAACAATTTTAAAAGCAATTTCGGACAGAGGAACGACCCATTTTAGACCTAGGTTTTGAGAGATAACTGAGAGAAGAAGAAGGAGGAGGAGAAGAAGAAGAAGCGATTAAGATTTCATACCTGGATTCTTGTAATTAGGAGTGAGAAATAATGGAATTCTACAGTTAGGAGAGTGAGGGAGACAGAGGTTTGAGAGGCCTAGAGGTTTTCTTTACTTTTGTTCAAAATGAGAGCAATAACCCGTTTAAACTCTCTGATATCGCATTTGTGACACTGCATTCGCAATTGCAAAGTTTAGTAAGCCCTGTAGTTGTCGCAAATGTGACATAAGTTTGGGTTTGCGATGGACCGTGTGCGCAAATGCGAAGGCTGGTGCTCCTGCAATTTTCATCTTCTGGATTTCGCGCTCTCCGTCGCCCCGACCTACTCAAATCAACTCAAAAAAATATAAAACTTGGAAGATTGGTTAGAAACAATATAATGAGCTATTCTAAAAAAGAAAATTTCAAAAATGACTAAAATTTTTGAAAAACGATGGGTTGCCTCCCACCAAGCATCGCATTTAACGTCGTGGCACGACGCAAAACAACTTTACCACTTTTCTCGCCACTTGGATAATATAAACTGGGCACCCAACTTGGAATCAAGCTTGTGACCACGAGCGGTGGGGGGTGGTAAGCAGATGATCAAGCCAAGACTTAATTTCTTCATTTTGCACTTCTTGGCTTTCATGTGAGGAATGTCATTTTGCCTTTTGGTTCCCTCAAATCCTCCTCGCAATCCCTCATTGACTCATGTAGTTCAATTCCCATATCACCACACAATTCAATGTTGAAAAATGCTTGGAATGTGACATCAACCCTCCAAATTGCAATTCTTCCCGGATTTTGACATCCTCTTTTCCCCCCAAATTAGAGTCAATCTCAACCATTTTTTTATTCACACCGGTTGAATCTAATTTCATATTTTTCTTGGCATCACTAAAATGCATGGAGTCATTTGGCGGATGTTCAATTCTTGATTCCTCAAAGTAGAGCTCACTTTACTCCTCGTAGTCGGACTCTTCTTGACTTCTTTCCACACTCTCAAGTTGGTGGGCATAGTGAGCCTCAACCAATATTTTCATTTGATCTTCCAAAGTGCTGATATATTCATCATTGTGAGTCAAGCCTTGTTTCAAGTCTTCGAGTGCAAAGTTGTGCTTCTCCTCATTTTCAAGAATGGTCTCCAACATGAGCATCATCTTCTCATTTTGAGCATTTGAGAGTTCTTCTTGGTTTTGATCAAGTGTCAAGGAAGCGGCTTCAACCTCCAAGGAAGATTATTGGCTATCATTAACTTCCAAGGCTTTTTGGACCTCTAAATCCTAAAGCATTTCTCCCATTTGTGAGTGCAAGCTTTCAAGTTCCAAGTCATTTTGGAGACTATTCTCCAAAAGCTCCTCCAAGGCACTTTGTTGTTTGTTTCCTCCTTCAATTAGGCATTCTGACATGAGCTTGAACTCTCCATTTTAACCATGCTCAACTTCTTCCACTTCCATAGCCCTAGCATTTTCATCACAAAAAGTAGAATCATCATAGTGGGGGTTTGGGGAAGGGAAGGACAAATAATCACAATCATCCCAATGACCATTTTGAAGACCAAATTTATCACAAATACTCCACTCATGGGGTTGAGATTGTGCGTACAAACCACCCCCGGGAGAATTTAAACAGTTTTGTCATGAGTGTGGTCCTCCAAAATAGGGACAAGGGTCATCAAAGTATGAACAACTACCATCTGACATATTTTCCTAATATGATGCCATTTTTCAAAACTAACATAATAAACAAGAAAAATAGACCAAGGTAAGAAAAATTAATTACACAAATATCCACAAGTTTGGACCAAAACACTTACGCTTATTTCTCAAACAACCTAAATTATGCCAAATTGTTCCCCGGTAACGGCGCCAATTTTGATGACGTCCAAATCTACTACTAAAAAGTAAATGGACACGGTCGCATGCAATATAATTTCCCCAACTATGAGTCGGGGTCTAATCCCACAGAGAACAATATATAGACGATTAGGAATGTAAGAGAATTATCACTTGGTATGCAATGCCAAACACTAAGAATAGATTTGAAAAAAGATTTATACCTAAATGCGGAAATATAAACTAACCTGGAAAGCAAGTAAAATGATCAACGGCTACAAGTATGGATACACCGGTAATTACACTCAAGTAACGATCCAATGTATTTCACGATTTTACAAATATAAGCGAGTTTATGTTAATTAGCCACGGGTAATAGTTCTATATTAGCTTCTTCCAAAGACGAACAAAACTTACCAATTGAGCTATCCCTAAATCAATCAAGAGATTAAGCACACCCGGATATGGCTACAAGTAGTTCAATCCTATCCCTAGGTAGAATCTATAAAATGAGGGTTAAAGCCTCAAGTTCTTGTTAATTAATCTTTTCCAACCCAAATAATCTTTCCCAAAATTAATTCGAAGTTAATGGGTGAGTCCTATGGTATGCTAATCCCTTTGGAAACATTAAAGAACAAGAATAATTAAAGAAACAATGACTCACTTCATAAAAGATTAAAAAAATATTCAATACATAAGCACAACAAGGTATTTAATCCACACTTTAAATATGATTATTTCCATAAACAAGATTCAAGTGTTGAATTAATACTACACACTTAGATATTCAATACAAAGCAAGGAAATGAAGAAATGAACATAAATTGGATAAGAAGTTCTCAACCAAGAACTTCAAATCTTCAAGACCAAAGCGTGTGTGCAAACCCTAGCTTCCAAAACTTGTTCTTCTCTAGTGTTGAGACTAAAAATAAGCCAAAAGATATGCCAAAGATACTTTACAAATGAGCTGGTTTGAGTATTAAAGGGGTTGGGGCCAAAAAATGTGCAATGACATAATTGCCCAGAACTGAAGCACGATTTTCGCATTTGCGAACAGAAGTTCGCAATTGCGAACATTAACTATACTGTTGACCTTCACATTTGCGGTCAAGACTTCGCATTTGCGAAGGTTGACTGCCTGGTTTGACTTCGCATTTGCGAACACAGCTTGACTGGTCTTAGTTCGCAATTACGATGGACTACTCGCAATTCCCATGTCTGCTTTCTTCGCATTCCCAGAAATTTGTCGCATTTGCGACAACTGAGGCCATTCTCCAGATTTCTTGTTTTCAGTTTTTTTTTGACTCGTTTCACTTGTTTTCTTCAAGATTACTTCTAATTCACACAGAACCTGTAACATAGAAGTAAATGACATTAAACACTTGATTTTATCACTCAAACATAGCAAAAATATAGTCTTAAAGACAAGATAAATTGGTAAAATACCAACTTATCAACCACCTGAACTACGAGGCCTCCCACTCCTCACGCTCCTGCCTACGAACTAGATCTAAGTGGCTAGCAATATCGACCACCTTGTCAAACCTCGGACCTGTCGCAACCTCCTGAGCCATAATGAAGCGTAATCTATAGTTGAGGCCATCAATAAACCTCCTAATATTCTACCTCTCAGTGGGAACCGACCATACTGTGTAACAAGACAACTCTAAAAACCTCATCTCATACTGCATCACTGTCATAACCTCCTCGTGTAGCTGCTCAAACTACCTACGCAACTCCTCTCTACGAGTCTGTCGGACAAACTTCTCTAAGAAGAGAACTAAGAACTCATACCATGTAGTGGTGCTGCATCGGCTGGCCTGCACAACTCATAAGCCTGCCACCATCAGTAGGCTACCCCCGTCAGCTAAACTTAGTGAATTAAACCCCACTTGTGTCCAAAGTACCCGCTGTGCGAAGAATTCGCTAACATTGATCTATGAAATCTTGCGCATCCTCCGACTCCACTCCATTGAACTCTAGAGTCGTAAGCCTCCAAAATCAATTCAGTCTCTTCTGCTCCTCATCACTCATATGGGGAACAACATTTGCCCTAGCGGGAGCCACCAACTAAACTGGCAATACACGCGGTGTTTGGAGACGCTGAACTAGCTACTCTGGAGTGTAGGCGATAGGAGTCTGGGTACCTCCCCTGGCCTATGAAGTGGCTGGTGTAGCTGGAATTGAGACTTACTGTGCTAGGCTCGTGCACAAAGTCAAAATCTGTGCTAAGTCCTCCTGAAGGCCTGGGATCACAATGGGCACTACTGGTGCCTAAGCTGGTCCCGTCGGCTCAACCACATCTGGTACCAGCTCCTAAGCTGGAGCAACTGGTGGCTCTATAGGTGCTGCTCTGGCTGTAGTCCGAGCCACACCTGATCCGGTCGCACGAGTCCTTACCATCTTTGAGAGTATAGAAGAGTCAGGTTCAAATTTTGGAAATAACAAATCGGCACGATAAGAATACAAGAATGCGAAGCTTCCTAATTGTTCGGTAGCCTCTCGAAGGTAAGTACAGATGTCTCTATACCGATCTGCAAAACTCTACTAAAATTGCTCATGACTCGTGATACCTATAAGCCTAGGGCTCTAATACCAACTTTTCACGACCCAAATCCCAACACGTCGTGATTGCACCTAACACACCGGCAAGTTAAGCCGAAAACATAACAATGAAGAACTAGAACAATATAATTTCAAAAAATAGCATAAGTATGAACTTTGATATAACAAAATGCTGCTAACATAAGATAAATACCCCGAAAACTGGTAAATACGAAGTCATAAGCTCTACAACGGAATAAGAGTCCGAACTAAATAATAATCTGAATTGAAATGACAGTAAATGGGAAAAGATAAGTCGAAACTGCGGCCAAGAATGCAGCTCTACCTCGTCTCCCGAAGCTGGTTCCAACAAGTAAATCAAATGCTGATAACTGGTCCCCACACTTGGATATGCACAATTAAGTGGAGAGTGTAGTATGAGTACAACCGACCCAATGTACTCGATAAGTATTGTAACAAACCTCGATGAGTTAAAAGAAGCGAGAACTATAAATGATACTAGCTACAACCTGTACAGTTTCATCATTTTAACAAGTTGTACAGTTTCATCATTTTAACAAGTACAAAACAATAATGAAATCAAGTCATAAAGCAAAATAAGAAGTCTCTATTTGTGTATGTGTACAGTTATTCAAATACTCTACTTAGTCAATGTTCAACATATAGAGATGATATGCAGTTAAATAAGGTAATTAATCACGGTAATTGCATGTAAAGATGAAATGCAAAATCTAAATAAACAGTGGCCAAATTTCCTCAATCTTTCCATATCCGAACCAAACCACTGATCAGTTTTCCTCAATATCTGCGTGTACACCATCAAGAGAGAAACATGGGAGGGTGACCCTATGGGGATGGATCCATGTCCACACATAAGCATGGCCAATTCAACGTGCTACTAGCCCAACATAGTCACAGGTTCAATATCATAATCTGGCCGACGTGGTCACATGCATAACAACATAGTCCACCCGGCGTGGTCACATACATAACAACATGCTCCGTACGATATGGTCACAGGCATAACAACACAATCCGCCCAGCATGATCACAGACAGCTAGTCCAAATCATATCGCACAAAAATATGGGTACATGATGAATGAATAACAGATCTCATGCTCCTGGACTGGTACAAGTGACATGCTAAAATATAGGCATGTGCATAGTGTGATATCATAGCTCAAACTGGCTATTTCATCATAGAGATAACAATTATCAAGTTCATTCAGAGATATATAACCTCAAACATAGCTCAAATAGTTCACAACAATGTTACAAATATGAGAAACATTATAGCTTAAAGCTCAACAGTCAAAGCACAACCTGAGCATGGATAAGTACCCCGGTGTTAGCACATGGGCTCAAACCCCATACATGTGCACATCCATAGCACATAGCTATCACAAATAATTCAGGCAACTAGTGCCTCAACCAAGTTTAGATAAGATACTTACATCAAGCAAACCAAATCACTCCGCTAACAAGCCCTTCTCGCATGTATCAACCTCCGGAAGGCTCGAATCTAGCCAAAATAACGTAATACTATCAATAAATGCCATAGGAATGTCACGCCCCAAAAACCGAGGAGTGCAACCGGCGCTCAACCGAGTAAACCCGACTGAGCAAGCCCGTTAGGTTTAATTCTACCCAAATTAATTCATGAACAAAGAGGAGATGAACTCCATTAATCATACCTCGTAAATATTTCATTAACACTTCCATTTTATTTCCATTAGCAGCTTCAACCATAATGTCCAAAATACTACAATTTTTATAGTTATGATGATGAAAAACATATTTGCCATATACCAATACTTCTAATTTAATTTCAAGTATCAAACACCACCCACGACCTGTCTACGGAGACTCTAAATACAACTGAAGAGTAATATGGAAATACCGGCAACAAGGCTCCAGCTATACCTCAAATGAATAATACACAATAACTAGATGACACCGGACCCCGAAATGAAGTGGGAATCACCAATTTAGCTGGGAGGAACATACCGCTATCTCTAATCGCTGCCGCCTACTATGGAAATACCTGCATCCATTAAAGATACAGCGTCCCCGGCAAAAGGGACGTTAGTACTGTCGAATAGTACTAGTATGTAAAGCTAAAAATCAACTTTCAAAATAGAATAACTATACAAGGAAAGGGAAGGCACAGAGACGACAAATTTCAATCGATTGTATCCAAATGTGCAATTTAAACATATTAATTAACTCCTTTCGACTTTCTGAAAGTATTGCATATTTTAGTTTGGGAAGATCTTTAGTACCAATAATACCACAAGTCACGATATCACTGTTCACAAAGCCACCATACTCTTGGTACGGAGTTTGATCTCGGCCCGATCGGCTAAGCCTTCTTATTTGAAGGTGTTACCACAATCATATTTTGTATCACGGTTTCCAACACGAAATTACCACCATGTGTGCGGCATGGCATCCGATCTCGTCCCGATCGGCTAAGCCGTCTTACCACAGTGCCGTGTGGTTCGACGAATCCATGTTTACCAACAATCTCATCCCAATATTCAACAATGCACCCTACACCGACACGTGTAGTTTCGGGGTTAGGTTATTTCAACCTACCCTTCCTCGGTGACTATCGATCTCCCAAAAATATTATTATATCTCCACTTCTATTATATGGATTTGCACACATAGGTAACACATATACACATATAGGAATGCAATCATCTCAGAATCCTTCACGTTGTACAAGTCTTTATTAACATTTCCAACCTCACACAATAGCAATATTTTCCTTGGCTCTTTGGGCCTTTCACAAGTTTCTCTATTCATGGCACTATGGCTGCGTTTCACATTCCATACTTTCACTTCTTTTAAATTTCAAGGATCATCACCAATTACCAACGTATAACATATTTCAGAAATCATATATCTCAAGTTCATTAGCAAATGAAACTATAAACACAAACAAAACCAATTCAGTTAATTCCTCAGTTCATATTTCATTTCCATCATTTATTTCATAATTCTTGGCACTTGGGCTCATGTTACATTTGGAGTATTTTCCCCTTTTTATTCGTTCAATAACATCATCTTCCATATTGATGGGAACCAACACGTAATGAATTGCACACATAATAGAAGGAGAATGTACGATCATATTCACGTTTTCAAGTAGCAAGGTGACAAGGTAACACATAGAACAATTATGGGAACAGAAACCTTTCAACATATCACATTCAGTAATCAATTCCATCTGATCAAGTAAGGGACTCGTACCAAGTATTCAAACACCAATGATTTGATTCTAAGAAGAATGGAGTCAGCCATACATACCTCAAAGAGCTTTTAGGCAGATTCCACATTTTGAAGTTATCTCTATAGTCTATCATCGGCTAAACACACTCAATCAAGGCATTTAGTACACATATGGGCTTCTAGGAGTAAAAAATTCATCGAGTCTTCCTCAACCAAATTAGTATGCTAGTCTTCATTTAAATTACGACTCGGAGTCATACCATTTTAATATTGAATCCATATATTAAACATCTATATTTTCATATAAGGCTTATTCAGAATAGTCAAGCTTTACGAGTTCATCCGGGGTGACCCGGAGGATGGGAGTTAGGAATTATGAGCCGATTACACCTAAACTTACAGAATCATTACAGAATTCCATTTTTGAGAGGTAAAGTTTAGCCAACATACCTTTTTGAGCTTTCCTTAAGTTACAGCAATGCCCCGATACTTCTAGCGATTATAATCTATAGGAAGATAGAAAAAATTGATTAATAATTAGGAAGACCCCCATGGTGCAACTCTCATAGGGATTTCATCGAACACCTAACACGTGAAATAGACTTCAAGGTCCAATACTTGAAACCCCTTCTTTCCTCAACTAATTTAGACAAGAAACTACCCAAGAATAGTTGAAAATTCCACATACTACAACCTAGTGTACATGCATGGCTTATTCCTAACCCTACCATATATTTGAACTCTTATCTTGCATTAAAGCTCTAGGAGTAGGACATACCCGGATGGATGATAATCTAGTGGCTTGCTTCCTTGATTCTTGAAGATTTGAACAAGATTAGGTGATTTGGAGTGCTAGGTTCCCTATTTCTCTCTCTATATTGTTCTTTCCTCTCTCTAAAATTAGTAGAAAATGACCCCAATTAAAGCCCCTAAGCCTATATATTAAAATGGGGTCGGGTCATTAAAATAGGAAGATTAACCCTCCGAATTCAGGTCTGGGGTCGCATAATGGAATGCAGAATGGGTATGCTGGCTGCAGACGCGTCACAAAACCCGGTGCCCAAAATTGGGCTACACTGGTCCGATTTGCGACCAGATTTGTGATCGCAGATCAAAAATGCGACAGATCTGCGATCACAGATTTGACACAGGATCGAATTTTTCCAGCCTTTGGTAATTTGATCATAACTTTGTGTAGGAATGTCCAAATGACGAACGGTTTGAAGCGTTGGAAACTAGACTCGAAGAACTTTCATATGATAGGTTCTTCATCACATATATATATATATATATATATATATATATATATATATATATATATATATATATATATATATATATATATATGCTTGTTCAAAGTGGGGACTTATGCGAACTCATTTGGAATTTTAGCCTATTATGAAATTTTCCAATTTGACTTAGACTTAGGCCTTCCCTTGGATCCCAAATTACTTANTATTTACCAACTCAAATTGATTCCCCTCATGTTAATAGGACATAAAATATTATATTTAGCCTACCCGGCACCACGAAATCCTAAATTACTTAGCGAAATTTTCCGGGGCCTTACATTCTCCCCCCCAGGATCATTCGTCCTCGAATGAGGAGTAGAGTCCGCCACAAACACTTTAACATAACAAGTCTCTTTTCTAACCTACCTCAAGCCCCTAAATTTTGACTAACTCCCAAATTTTTCAGAAATTTTGGCAGAGTCTCCTTTGTAACTAGGCCTATCCACCTGCAAGAGAATCACCAAAAGCATCCTAACAACACATTCACAACGAGACAAAGCACCAAAATGTATATATCAACAATACTAATTTCACCATTACAAGCACTACATTATCATAAGGATACCTGGACATGAACTGCACATTTCTAAATCATAATACCTAGAAGGTATCTTTCAAGTCAAAACCAATTGCTATACAATCAAAAGAAAATACCTTATGTCCACAACACTCTCGGCCTTCTATGTGGCTCTTATACTTACAAATTGTGCCATAACACATTCACGGATACAACCTCCACCCACCTAACAAGGATGACGAATAGATACCCTTCATTGACGAACTATCCATTACCTCCACCTTTAGAAATTTCAACCGAAATGATACACAAAGGATCTTCAACTACCTTCTTAGACATAGACATGTGAAAACACAAAATATATGGGGAACAACTATGGGGAAACTTCATACTTCTGGTGCGGCCTAATGTGACATACACTTATGCAACCTTCATTATCAACTCACATAACATCTTCATGGGAAAATATTGGGAATAATCCGTTCTCCCTCCTAAATTCTAAATCTCTATGCGATCACCCACACTAAACCTTTGATGACCTTCAACGATTACACCAAGATACGCTGCCCTAAACTGACCACAAAAAATTACCTATCGAATATATGTGATCACATGGGGATGCTCCCTCTTTGACATGTTTGAACCTTCAATACCCAACAGATTTAATTCAATGAGGAGCAACAGAGTTCAAGACCTCGCTGAAATTATTCAGGAACCCATTAATGTGCTAAGTAGAGTATTTCACGAGGTTATATGCTAACAGACACGAAATTACTACTAATAATGTTGACATCGTTAACCATTGTGACGACATCAATTATCAGACAGATGCACAGAGGTAACTAAAGATACGATAACTTGTCTTCTCAGTCAATATGCATATGGTATGTGCAGAAACTTGGAAGCATCTAATCTCAACCTTTACGAGTGTAACATCCCGCACATTCGGATTAGTTATGAATGAGTTAAAGGAGTAGTAAGGTTATATTTTGGACATATGAAGTCCTATCAGGATGATTATGGGTGAAAATAGTTGTTTAAAAATCAAGATGGAAAGTGAGGTGCATAAGATTTGACAAAATCGACTACGTTTGCAGAAGGTCCGTATTCCAGCAGGTTTTAGTGAAAATGTGTAAGGAATTTGGGAAAACTCAAAGCACGAAAGTTGTAGGCCTTTGAAATAGCTTCCAACGTTATATGATGGAGCCCAAATGGAGCTCTGTGCAAAGGTTATGCCCATTTTACAGAATGGTACGCAACCACCGCGGTCCGCCAGCGGACCGCGGTGGCGAGGCAGTGTTGCAACGATTAACCGCGATCGGGACCGCAGCCGCGGCCGCGCCAACCGGGACGCGGTGGATGACTTTGGAAGTCATTTTTTTAGCCCTATTTCGTCCCCCACAGCCCCAAAAATATAAAAACTTGCCCTAGAAGGGAAAGCTCTCAAAAACCCAACTCCTTAAGGGTCCCTCCAACACCCAAGACATTCGATGGGGACACCATTGTTGAGAGAAGAAACCCTAGAACTCAAATTCAAGAAGATTGAACATCAAAAAGGTAATATCTTCACCCTATAGTTGATTCTGTCATTGAAATAATGATTATAGGCTCGATTTCATGAGATACGAGTTGATGGGGGTGATAGAAAAGCATGAACGGTTATAGGATTGGGTTGTTGATTGTTGATTATTGGTTAAGGGTGTTGATTACCTTATGGGTGATAAAGAATAATGTTGATTATAACCATTTGAGACTTTAGAATTTATCTAGGAGCAAGGGAATAATTATCGGGTGTAGAGACACCATTAATAAGGACTATGAAGCTTTATGTCACCAAGTGTTTGAGAAAATGCTTAAGTGACTAAAACATGAGAATTATTGCTAATATGGAATCCCTTTGACTTGTATTGATATAGATTAAAGATGAAAGGGTTAGCAAATGTTGCATTACGGTCAAGAGCAGGAAGTTAAGGTATGTGAGGCTAACTCTCTATGTTTGGGAATGTTAATGATTCTCCCTACACTACGTTTCTTTTACGACGTTACTAATTGCCTCAAAAATATAGGTAAGCCTAACTCCTTGAATAGTTGCAGAACTTCTATTCTCTAGCTTCATAACTCGTTCATGACTTTCATTCTGAACGTTGTGAGCTTAGTGCGTACTCAATATAGACTTGGGTTTGATTCCCCCGAGTCTTAGTATAGATTACTCAGTATGCCATAAACAGTTGAAGTTTCAGTCTTCATAATCAGTTCAAGAATACATGTCTCAGTCTAGTCCTATTCAGCATTCCACTATTATGTAACTCTGTGTGATCCAATATTCCAGTATCATGTAACTCAGTATGATTCAGTATTTCACCATCATGTATTGCAGTTTGATTTTCAGTTCCTGAATGTTGAACACCTGTATTTGAGCCTGAGGCCGTAGTTTATATGCTTTATGCATACTTGGGCCTGAGGCCGTAGTTTATGCTTTATGCATGTTTGGGCCTGAGGCTGTAGTTTATGCTTTATGCATGTTTGGGCCTGGGGCCGTAATTTATGCTTTATGCATGTTTGGGCCTGAGGCCGTAGTTTATGCTTTATGCATTTTTGGGCCTGAGGCCGTAGTTATGTATACGTATACTTGGGCCTGAGGCCGTCGCTTGTGCACATATATATTGGGCCAGAGGCCGTAGCTTATTCAGATAAACAGGTTGTTCATCATTCAGAAGAGGGAGTATTCATATCCTTACTTCCTTTATTTAGTTCAGTTATCAGTTATCTTTTGAGTTATCAGTTCATTTATCAGTTATCATTTCAGTTATCAGTCATCATTTTAGTTATCGGTTCAGTTATCATTTCAGTTATCGGTTATCAGTTATCAGCTATCAGTTATCGTTTCAGTTTCTGTTTCAATAGTTATCATTTCAGTATCAATTATCGATTCTCAGTTATCAGCTCAGTTTCAGTTTTAGCATTTATAATTCTTTCTTTCAGTTGCTTTACATACCAGTGCAATTCAAATGTACTGACGCCCCTTTTGCCCGGGGCCTGCATCTCACAATGCAGGTAATGATTTACAGGTTGACGATTCAGAGTGCTTTAACTCTCGTATCAGCTGTTTGGTGATCCCCAGTTCTTTTGGGGCATTATCTTTACTTTATAGTCCTTCAATATTTTCAAACAGTCAGCGTTTTCAGTATTTCATTAGAGGCTCCATAGACTACAGTCACAGCTAGACAGAGTCGCAAGCTTTTCATATTAAGCTATGTTGACTACAAATATGTTTCAAAATTGTATTAGTATTTTCGCTCTTTAACTTTTATCATTCAGACTTTCAATATATCAGCATGTGTTAGTTTACCTTCCGCATTCAGTGGAGTTTCCTTTATATGTGTGTGCCAGCCACTCATATACCAAGACGTCCAGGATTGTCTCATTTCTTTCTACTCTAGATCATGCCATGAAGCCTAGAGCAATAGCTAACCTTCTCATCCTATCGAATTCCAAACGTATTGGATGCCCAAGCGACGCGCAGGAGAAACCTAAAGTCCTAGAGAGGATAACTGGCCATTGGGGTATAATTATGGAGTATAGGTTGGTAAATTTGAGACTTGAGAGGATGTTAAAGTGGGATGCAATAGATAATAGTACAGATTCGAGCATGACCTTAGCAGAAAGTACAAAAACAGTTATCATGTTATGTGGTTATCAGCTTACCTCAGTTACTAGTTATAAAGTCTTTCAGTTAGCAGGTTTATGGTAATTTGGTAAGCCAGTTATTTGTTATTCAGTTACCAGATCTCCAATTTTCAGTGTATCAAAATTTCAATAGAGTTGTAAGTATACAGTGATACATATAGATGCTCAAAGAGAATCTAAGTAACAGTGATTATAGCAAAATCTTCGCATGTTTTAGGGATTAAGACCCAAGACTCACTGGATGGTGCATAAAGTGATTTATCAGATATGTATGGCAGTGTATCCGTATGTCAGACCCCGCGGTGTATAAGGTTAAGAATTCAACCGCAACGGGCATAGGATTGATCACTATAGTTTTGGACAGAAAAGAGCCTAAGGGAAATGTAGCTAAGAATAATATGTTGTACGAAATGAGAACCAAGAGCAGGCAACATTGAATCTTAGGGAATGATTTTATGTCGTTTAGATTTATTCAAATCAGAACTAGAAAGTACCATGTTAGTGAATTTATATACGAAGTGGCATTTATTGTGAAATAAAAGATATGACAGTTTCCCTTGATATGACTATGTGTTTAGGTTGGCGGTTTATAGTCTGAAGTGATTTTGAGTGTATAGAAAGTTTGGGGTTAGATATTCTAATTTTGTTTAAGACAGATGAACTTTCCCTAAGTGCGATCCATGTGCATAGTTCAAAAAGAATGATAGTGCACGGCAAAAGAATATGGTCAGATGATGAGGGCAGTTAGGAGTAGCCTTATGCTTCATTTTAGTTATTGAGAGCAGGAGAAGAAATAATGACGCTAGCAAGTGGTTAGAAAAAAGGATATTAAGTAAGTGTTGAGTAGATACAACAAATTAGCAATTTCAGCAGAGCTAGTAGAGGTACAATTTGATTCACTTATCCAGGTTATCTCTAGTGAGTGGATGGCAGTTTGAAATACCGAACGCATGTGCTAGAACCCAAAGAGTTTAAGTTAAACTCGAAGTACAATGGCAGTGGAAAAAAATCAGCTAGGCAGTAAGAGAGAAAACAATAGAAGAATAGCCTTTAGGAATTTTTGTAATATGGTTTCTCCAGGATTGACAGTGTGAGTAGAGCTAAATCATTAAGATTGTGTATGATAGTTGTGAATACATTAACTTTCCATTAAGTGAATAATTTCATTTTTCCTAGTAAGACAGATTTCTTAGAGGTAAGTTGGGAGATGAGTCGTCATTAACGTAAAGTGCAAAGAGTTGCAAAAGATAAAGAAAGTTGTTAGGATCCCAACAAAGAAAAATGGAAGGACCCGCAAGTATAAGACCTTTGGTATAAGGGGTGATGTGAAAATTTTCAGTAAGTCCAGTTAGAGATTTGAAACCCGAATAGTTAGCATGGGATATGAAAAAGAAAATCAGTTTGGTAATGAGGGAAAATTGTATAATTACCACACGAATTATGTCTAGCATGTGTAAGAAACAGAAAGATAGTAGAATGATCAGCGAGCTTAGTTATTGATGATAAAGTGATCACAGAAAAGCTATAAAATTATGCCTTTTTATGTGGTATGAGGGTAGTGCCATTGCACGGGACATTAAAATTTAGAGTACATGTCAAATACTTAGTTCACAATAATGTTATAAGTGTTTTCAGGAGGTGCTTAAGAAGATAGAGTGTGGGAAGTATAACTCAAGATTGAGGTAGATAAGAGAACTCCGGTGAAAGAAGTTTACCAGCCAAGATAGGAGTTCGACTTCGGACTTCGAAGATGACGGAGTTGTTGTCTTGAACAGAACTTGTCCCCCTTAGTAGCCATAGAGAATGATAAACAATTTGATGATCCCTACGTGTTGCAGTTGAAAGAAGAGATTCACAAGTATAAGACGATGGCTTTTGAATATGGGGGAGATGATGGTACTTTGAGGTACTAGGACAGATTGTGTGTCCCAGACCTAGATGGACTTAAAGAGGGAAGATCATGTTAAAAGCCCATAATTCTAGGTATTCTTTCTATCCAGGTTCCCAAATATGCATCATGACCAAGGAGGTTTATTGGTTGAACGACATGAAAAATAACGTCGTAAACTTTATGGCCAAGCAGAGCATTTTATTTAAACAGTTGAGGATATGTCCTTGATGTTAATAGTAATTGGGATGATCGCATACCTCTCATTGACCTTGCTAATAATAACATTTCAGTACCAAGATGGCACCGTGCAAAACTCTGTATGGGAGAAGATGTAGATCGCCAATTGGTTGGTTCAAGTTGGTGATTAGGTGTTTCTGAAAGTTTTGCCTATGAATGGCATTATGAGATTTGGGATGAAGGGAAAGCATAGTCCCTACTATATTGGTCCATATAGAATCTTGCGAAGGATCGGTCAAATAACTTATGAGTTAGAGTTGCCACAAGAATTAGTTGTGGTACGTCCAGTATTTCACGTGTCATGTTATAACATTCAAGTTTCCAGCACTCGGATACTCATGCCAGTTCAGTACTCAGATACTCATGTCAGTTCAGTAGTCAGATACTCATGTCAGTTCAGTACTCAGATACTCATGCCAGTTCAATACTCAGATATTCAAGTCAATTCAATACTCAGCTACTCATGTCAGTCCAATACTTAGATATTCAAGCCAGCTTAGTACTCTGATATTGATGATAGTTCAATTCTCAAATATCCGTGCCAGTTCAATATTCGAATATCCATGTTAGTTCTGTATTCATGTATCCATGGCAAACCAATATTCAGTCAATGCAGCAGTCATTAAGTTCAGTATATCAACAGTTCAGTAATCATGTACTCATTCAGTTTAGTATACAAGTGTTAATGAAAGTTCATGTTTGCACCAGACTCATTTAAGGTCTGGAGTTAGCAGAAGTTACAGTCAAGACAATCATTCGAAGACGACTGATCCCAAGGGGGAGAAAATGTAACATCCTGCACATTAATATTAGGTATGAATGAGTTAAAGGAGTAGTAAGGTTATATTTTGGGCATATGAAGTCCTATCGGGATGATTATGGGTGAAAATAGTTGTTTAAAAATCAAGATGGAAAGTGAGGTGCATAAGATTTGACAAAATCGACTAAGTTTGCAGAAGGTCCGTGTTCCAGAAGGTTTCAGTGAAAATCTGTAAGGAATTTAGGAAAACTCAAAGCATGAAAGTTGTAGGCGTGTGAAATAGCTTTCCAATGTTATATTGTGGAGCCCAAACGAAGCTCTGTACAAAACATTATGCCCGTTTTAAAGAATGGTATGCAACCACCGCGGTCCACCGCATTTTACCGCGACCGCGGTGGCGAGGCAGTGTTCCAGCGACTTATCGCGGTCGGGGCTGCAGCCGCGCCAACCTGGACGCGGTGGATGCCTTGGGAAGTCTTTTTAGCCCTATTTGGTCCCCCACAGCCCTAATAACATAAAAACTTGCCCTAGAAGGAAAAGCTCTCAAAAACCCAACTCCTTAAGGGTCCCTCCACCACACAAGACATTCGATGGGGACACCATTGTTGAGAGAAGAAACCCTAGAACTCAAATTCAGGAAGATTGAACATCAAAAAGGTAATATCTTCACCCTCTAGTTGATTCTATCATTGAATTAATGATTATAGACTCTATTTCATTAGATATGAGTTGATGGGTGTGATATAAAAGCATGAACGGTTATAGGTTTGGGTTGTTAATTGTTGATTATTGGTTAAGGGTGTTGATTACCTTATGGGTGATAAATAATAATGTTGATTATAACCATTTGAGACTTTAGAATTTATCTAGGAGCAAGGGTATGAGTTATTGGGTGTAGAGACACTATTAATATGGAATTATTGCTAATATGGAATCCCTTTGACTTGTATTGATATAGATTAAAGATGAAAGGGTTGGCAAATGTTGCATTACGCTCAAGAGCAGGAAGTTAAGGTATGTGAGGCTAACTATTTATGTTTGGGAATGATAATGATTCTCCCTATACTACGTTTCTTCTACGACGTTACTAATTGCCTCAGAAATATAGTTAAGCCTAACTCCTTGAATAGTTGCAGAACTTCTATTCTCTAACTTCATAACTCGTTCATGACTTTCATTCTGAATGTTGTGATCTCAGTGCGTATTCAATATAGACTTGGGTTTGATTCCCCTGAGTCTTAGTATAGATTACTCAGTATGCCATAAATAGTTGAAGTTTCAGTGTTCATAATCAGTTCAAGGATACATGTCTCAGTCTAGTCCTATTCAGTATTCCAGTATTATGTAACTCCGTGTGATCCAGTATTCCAGCATCATGTAACTCAGTATGATTGTCACGCCCCAAAATCCGAGGAGCGCGACCGGCGCTCAATCGGGTGAACCCGAGGATACGGGAATCATGCATTTGATTAATTTAGACGATAACACACGGTGTACACCACATTACTGGTTCACTTCATATGATACAAATTTATCGTACATAAGCTAGCTTCAAGGGTTCTGTTAGGGTTACAGCTTAAGGAGATTACAAGGTTAGGATTACAACATATACATACAACGGATTCCCCGGGCACCCGTACATAACCCTCACAAGTGTCTTTGGAGCCTCTATGGATACAACAGATAAGCATGACTAGGCCGGCAACAAGGCCCCGGCTATACCTCAAAAGTGAAAGCTGTAATAACAAAAGATACACCATATGGCCCCATGGAAGAAAAGGGGCTCACCGAGACTTTGAGTAGAAGAAACGCTCCACTACACACGGTCGGCACCGTCTACTATGGAGCCACCTACAATCATAACACGAATGTAGCGCCCCCGGCAAAAGGGACGTCAGTACATTTGAATTGTACTGGTATGTATAACTAAACACCATTTTACTAGAAAGAACTACCAAACAGATACAAGCAAATAATATGGGCAAGTCAAAGAAGCAATTCATATAATCTTTCATACAATTTCCACAACATTGATTAGGGCATTTCTGTCACGTGTTCACCACTGTTCTCATTACCACCGCTATCCCAAGCGGAGTTCGATCACGACCCGACCGGCTAGGTCACCTCATTGGAGGCATTACTCTCAATCAATATTTCATTTCCTTTATCCGGAATCCAATATCAGCACATTACCACCATGTGTGCGGCATGGTGTCCGATCACGACCCGATCGGCTAGGTCACCTCGTTAGAGGCATTTCTCCATTCTCATTAGCCAACACTTCAAGTCTTTATTCCACACATAACATAACAATTCCTGGGGCATTCATGGCCACCATCATCACATCGTTTCCCTTTTTTTTTATATTCATTTTACAAGTTGTGAACATATACACATATATTGAGGATACTTCAAATTGCAATCACAGGTAAATGAGCACATAGCTAGCATGAATAATTCTTTGTTCCAATGTTGGCTTATAGCCCAAGTATTTCCACACATAACTGTACTTTCCGTCATTATCTAATTGTCAAGATTGGCACATTATTCACGTTGGGGCACATCCTTCACGAATATGTACAGATAATTGCATATCAATTAATGCGTAATAACAAGCAATATGCTAACCAATTCAACTCTTACCATGCTTTCATAAATGACAGCGGAGCTCAATTTCTAATAAAAAGGGATTTTAGCCATACATACCTTTCTTGAGCTTTCCCTTAATTACTACGATATTCCGGAAATTCTAGCAACTTCAATCTATATTGGGACATAGCAAAATTGAACACAAATTAGGAAGATATTCATAATTCTAGCTCATTTGAGCATTTTATCAAATACTACTTGAGTATCTTGATTTCAAATCCCCTTTTCAAGATTTTCTTCATTCCCTAACCCAATCTTTACTTATTTATGTTAAACGATCTTCCCATAAACCTAAGTTGTACATGCATGTATACA
>NW_017674150.1:103575-107211 GCF_001879085.1 Nicotiana attenuata
TCTTGACACAACTAGAGGAACTTCACTAGCACTTAGGAAGGAATCAACTTGGACAATGGTAATTGTTTTAGAGATAGGAAGGTCACATAATTTCTTCTAGACTTGATCAAATAGATAGGGATATTTCTCTTTCATTTCTTTCTCCGCTTCCCACGTAGCTTCCTCGACTTGTTGACTTCTCCACAACACCTTAACCAAGGCAACTTCCTTATTTCTCAACCTACGGACTTGTCTATCAAGAATGGCAACCGGAACCTCTTCATACGACAGCTCTTCATTAACCTTGATAGTCTCGACTGGCACGATGGTGGACGGATCTCCAACCACTTTCTTTAACATGGACACATGGAACACCGGATGCACTAATGACATTTCGGGAGGCAATTCCAACCTATAGGCCACCTGCCATATCCTTTAAACGATCCGATGCCCGACATACCTAGGACTCAACTTACTTTTCTTTCCGAAGCGCATGATCCCCTTCATAGGGGATACCCTCAAGAACACCCAATCGCCAACTTGAAATTCCAATTTCCTCCGACGAACGTCCGCATAAGACTTTTGGCGACTCTGAGCAGTCTTCATCCTTTCCTGAATGATTTTAACTTTCTCCATAGCCCGGTGCACAAGATCTGGCCCTATCAGTTCTGCTTCACCCACTTTGAACCACCCGATCGGAGACCTACACCTTCTTCCATACAATGCTTCAAATAGGGCCATCTGGATGCTGGCATGAAAGCTGTTATTGTAAGCAAATTTTATAAGCGGCAAGTGATCATCCCAGTTACCTTTGAAGTCCGAGACACAAGCTCGCAACATATCTTCAAGCGTTTGAATAGTCCGCTCGGCCTGACCGTCAGTCTGTGGATGGAAAGCTGTGCTGAGATTCACTTGAGTACCCAAACCTTGCTGAAATTTCTTCCAAAAATTAGCTGTGAACTGGGTCCCTCGATCTGAGATAATAGAAAGTGGAGTGCCATGAAGCCTTACTATCTCCTTGATATATAGCTTGGCATATTGTTCAGCAGTATCAGTGGACTTGACCGGCAAGAAGTGAGCTGATTTGGTGAGTCGATCCACTATTACCCAAAGTGAGTCGAATTTGTGCTGAGTGCGAGGTAACCCCACCACGAAATCCATGTTAATCATCTCCCATTTCCACATCGGTATTTCCATAAGCTGAGTTAGCCCGCCGGGCCGCTGATGCTCGGCCTTCACTTGCTGACAATTTGGACACTTAGATACAAAGTCCGCCACACCCCTCTTCATGTCGTTCCACCAATAAACCTCCTTGAGATCATGATACATTTTCATAGAACCTGGATGCGCGGAATACCTGGAATTATGAGCCTCTGCCATCACCCTCTCCAGAAGCCTATCCACATCCAGAACACATAACCTACCTTGACACCGCAAAACACCATCTTCGCTGCCGAGTGAAAATGCCGAAGTCTTGTTATTCAAAACTGCTTCCTTTATCTGAGCCAATGCTGGATCACTAAACTGCTTTTCCTTGACTTCCGCTACAAGTGAAGATTCTGCTCCATTATGCACCATGATGTTCCCCTTATCTGATGCCGAAATGCCAACCCCTAAACTGGCCAATTGATAAACCTCCCGACCCAAGGTCCTTCGATCCACTCCCAAATGAGCCAAAGTACCCATGGATTTTCGACTGAGAGCGTCGGCCACCACGTTCGCCTTCCCTGGATGGTATAAAATGTTCATGTCATAATCCTTGTGACTGCTGCAAGCTCCAAATCATGTGTCGGGTAGTTCTTCTCGTGATTCTTGAGTTGTCTTGAGGCATATGCTATAACCTTCCCATGCTGCATCAATACACACCCCAAACCAACCCTGGAGGCATCACAATAAACCACAAACCCTTCCGTTCCTTCCGGCAAGGCCAATACCGCTGCGGAGGTCAACCTGGTCTTCAATTCTTTAAAACTTTTCTCACAAGCGTCGGACCATTGGAACTTAACTGCTTTCTGCGTCAATTTGGTCAATGGGGAGGCGAGGGTAGAGAACCCCTCCACAAACCTCCGGTAGTACCCTGCTAAACTCAAGAAGCTACGAATCTCCGTTGGAGTGGTAGGTCTGGGCCAATTCTTCACTGCCGCAACCTTGTGAGGGTCAACCATAACTCCTTCCCTGGAAACAACATGACCCAAGAACGTGACAGATTCAAGCCAGAATTCACATTTTGAAAATTTCGCATATAATTGGTGCTGATGAAGAGTCTGCAAAACTGCCCTGAGGTGATAGGCATGATCCTCCCGACTCCGCGAATACACAAGGATGTCGTCAATGAAAACAATCACGAAGGAGTCTAGAAACGGCTTGAAGACCCGATTCATAAGATCCATAAAAGCTGCTGGGGCATTTGTTAGCCCGAAAGACATCACCATAAATTCAAAGTGCCCATAACGTGTCCTGAAAGTTGTTTTTGGAATGTCTTGTTCCCTTATCTTCAATTGATGATACCCGGACCTCAAGTCGATCTTTGAGAAACACATAGCACCTTGTAATTGGTCAAATAAGTCGTCTATCCTTGGCAGGGGATACTTGTTCTTGATTGTAACTTTGTTAAGTTGCCGATAGTCAATACACATCCGTAGCGATCCATCCTTCTTTCATACGAACAAGACCGGTGCGCCCCATGGCGACACACTTGGCCGGATGAAACCCTAGTCTAACAAATCCTTCAATTGCTCCTTTAGCTCTTTCAATTCTGCCGGTGCCATTCTGTAAGGTGGAATCGATATAGGCTGTGTGCCTGGCATCACGTCGATCCCAAAATCAATTTCCCTGTCTGGCGGAATCCCAAGGAGTTCATCTGGAAAGACATTTGGAAATTCATTCACAACTGGTACAGAATCAAGGCTAGGTGCCTCGGCATTGGTGTCCGCAACTCGAACTAGATGATAGATACACCCCTTCTTGATCATTTTCGCGGACTTAAGGTAGGAAATAAACCGACCTCGAGGCACTACATTATCTCCCCTCCATTCGATGATGGGCTCATTAGGAAATTCAAGCCTAATGGTTCTAGTCCTACAATCAAGTTTGGCAAAGCATGAGTAAAGCCAATCCATTCCCATTATTACATCGAAATCCACCATTCCCAACTCGATAAGATCAGCCACGGTATCCCTACCACGCACCGTAACAACACAACCTCTATAAACTCGAGCAGCCAAAATTGACTCACCAACTGGGGTGGATACTGAGAATGGCTCATGAAGCTGCTCCGGTTCTATCCCAAATCTCATAGCAACAAACGGGGTAACATAGGATAAAGTGGAACCAGGATCAATAAGCGCATACACATCATGAGATTGGACAGTCAGAATACCTGTAACAACATCTGGAGAAGCCTCTGCAGTCTGACGGCCACTCATAGCATAGAATCGGCTGGGACCTCCCGAACTCTGTGTACCACCCCTAGCTGCGCCACGATCTGCGGTTGCTGGGGCACCTCGAGCTAGAGAGGGAGCTGAAGATGTGGCAGCTGCTGGACTGGAGGGCTGAGCCGGGCCCCTACCCGCTCCCTGGCGAGATGCACGACAGTGTCTCTGAATATGGCCCCTCATCCCACATCCATAACATATAGGCAACTCCGTGTAGCAGACC
>NW_017674151.1:0-9868 GCF_001879085.1 Nicotiana attenuata
TGAGGTGTTCACCGATCACAGAGTCTTCAGTACTTGTTCAAGCAAAAGGAGTTGAATTTGAGGCAGAGGAGGTGGTTGGAATTATTGAAAGATTATGATGTCACCATTTTATATCATTCGGGGAAGGCCAATGTG
This sequence comes from Nicotiana attenuata, assembly GCF_001879085.1. NCBI lineage: Eukaryota > Viridiplantae > Streptophyta > Magnoliopsida > Solanales > Solanaceae > Nicotiana > Nicotiana attenuata. Next base: position 136 of record NW_017674151.1, read on the forward strand.
GTGGCCGATGCTTTGAGTAGGAAGTCAGCCAGTATGGGCAGTCTTGCTTATATTCCGGTCAGTCAGAGGCCGCTTGCTTTGGATGTTCAGGCTTTGGCCAATCGATTTGTGAGGCTGGATATTTCTGAGCCTAGCCGAGTATTAGCTTGCACGGTCGCTCGTTCTTCATTATTGGAGCGTATCCGTGATCGGCAGTTTGATGATCCCCATTTGTGTGTCCTTAGAGACACAGTGCAGCGAGGAGGTGCCAAGCAGGTTACCTTAGATGCGGATGGAGTTTTGAGATTGCAGGGGCGAGTTTGTGTGCCTAATATGGATGGGCTTCGAGAGTTAATCTTAGAGGAGGCTCATAGTTCCCGTTACTCTATTCATCCGGGCGCCGCGAAGATGTATCAGGATTTGCGGCAGCATTATTAGTGGCGTAGAATGAAGAAGGATATCGTAGCATATGTGGCTTGTTGTTTGAATTGTCAACAGGTTAAGTACGAGCATTAGAGGCCTGGTAGTGTATTTCAGAGGATTGAGCTTCCCGAGTGGAAGTGGGAGAGGATCACTATGGACTTCGTTACCGGACTTCCGTTGACTCGGAAAAAGTTCGATGCAGTTTGGGTCATTGTGGATAGGCTGACCAAGTCAGTGCATTTCATTCCTGTGGAAGTCTCCTATTCATCCCAGAGATTAGCTGGGATTTATATCCGGGAGATTGTTCGCCTTCATGGTGTGCCGGCATCTATCATTTCGGATCGGGGTACGCAGTTTACCTCGCGCTTCTGGAGAGCAGTTCAGCGAGAGTTGGGCACACGGGTCGAGTTGAACATAACATTCCATCCCCAGTTGGACGGTCAGTCCGAACGAACTATTCAGATTTTGGAGGATATGCTCCGGGCTTGTGTTATTGACTTTGGAGGTTTATGGGATCAGTTCTTGCCTTTAGCAGAGTTTGCCTACAACAACAGCTACCAGTCGAGCATCCAGATGGCTCCTTATGAGGCTTTGTATGGTAGGCGATGTCGGTCTCCGATCGGATGGTTTGAGTTGGGAGAGGCTCGGTTGATAGGTACGGATTTGGTTCAGGAAGCCTTGGACAAGGTCAAGATCATTCAGGATAGGCTTCGTTCAGCTCAGTCTAGGCAAAAGAGATATGTAGATCGTAAGGTTCGAGATGTAATTTCATGGTTGGTGAGCGGGTATTACTCCGAGTGTCGCCTACGAAGGGCGTGACGAGATTTGGGAAGAAGGGCAAGCTTAGCTCTAGGTACATTGGCCCGTATGTGATTCTCGATCGAGTGGGAGAGGTGGCTTATAGACTTGCATTGCCGCCCAGCTTATCATCCGTGCATCCAGTTTTTCATGTGTCCATACTTCGGAGGTATCACGGCGATCCAGCCCACGTGTTAGATTTCAGCACTATCCAGTTGGACAAGGATTTGTCCTATGAGGAGGAGCCGGTAGCTATTCTGGACCGGCAGGTTCGTCAGTTGAGATCCAAGAGCTTTCCTTCTGTTTGTGTTCAGTGGAGAGGTCATCCTCCTGAGGCATCAACCTGGAGTCCGAGTCTGACATGCGGAGTCGTTATCCTCATCTTTTCCCCGACTCAGGTACTTCTTTCTTTTGTCCGTTTGAGGATGAATGGTTGTTTTAGAGGTGGAGAATGTGACGACCCAAAGGGACATCACCTGTTTTCTCATTCATTTCGTGCTTCCGAGGCCTCGAAAACCTCATTTAGGGTTGCCTCGATTTGCGTGCGCAGTCCGAGCATGTAGCCGGAAAGCTTAAATATGAATTCCGTGTGAAAAATGCTAAATTTTGATATTAATATGAATAGATTTGACTTCGGTCAATATTTTGGGTAAATGGACCCGGACCCGTGATTTGACGGTCCCAGAGGGTCCGTAGAAAAATATGGGACTCGGGCGTATGCCCGGAATCGAATTTCGATGTTCCAAGCCCGAGAAATGAATTTTTGAGTAAAATTGTTTTTCTGAAATTATCAAGGAAACTGGAAATGAAATTTGATTAAAAGACTATGGTATCGGGCCCGTATTTTGGTTCCGGCGCCCGGTACAAGTCTTATATATGGTTTAAGCGCTTTCTGTAAAGTTTGGTTGAAATCGGACGTCGTTTGACGTGTTTCGGACTTAAAATGGAAAATTGATGGTTTATGAAAATTGGGAAGAATTCATGAGTTTTGAGGCTTGATCCGTTGCTTTTGATGTTATTTTGGCGATTTGATCGCACGAGTAAGTCCGTAGGATGTTTTTGAGGTTGTGTGTATATTTGGTTTGGAGCCCCGAGGGCTCGGGTGAGTTTTGGATAGGCCACGGAGTGCATTTTTGAACTTGGAAATTTGCTGGTGTGATCTGACCTGCAGTCTTCGCATTTGCGAAGCCTGGCTCGCAAATGCGAGCTCGCAAATGCGAAGAATCCTTCGCAAATGCGAAGGTGCTGACATTGCACAGGGATCGCAAATGCGATCATAGCATCGCAAATGCGAAAGCTGGGACTTTCGCAAATGCGACGCTTCTATTCGCAAATGCGAAGTCCCCAAATATGCCAATGGTTCGCAAATGCGAACTTTTGTCCGCAATTCCCAAAGTAGCAGGTCGGGGTTCGCAATTGCGAACCCCAGTTCACATTTCCCACATCTGCAACCTGCATTTTTCATACTTAGACGAATTTCAAGTCATTTTTCACCCCACTTTCAAAATACAACTCCTTAGGCGATTTTTCAAGAACAAGTTTCATCCCAAATCATTTGTAAGTCGATTTTTACTTAACTCTTTCAATCATTAACATCATTTAACATGTTTTCAACTTAAAATCAACGATTTTCATGGGAGAAATTGGGGGTTTTGGGTAGAACCTAGGTTTTCTATAAATTGGGGATTTGGACCTCAATTTGAGGTCCGATTTTAAAACAAATTGCATATTTGAGTTCGTGGGGGAATGGGTAACCGGGTTTTGGTTCGAACCTCGGGTTTTGACCAGTGGGCCCGGGGGCGATTTTGGAATTTTTGGGAAAAACTTTGGGAAATTCATTTTATACATTCAAATTGATTCATTTAGTGTTTATTAACGTAATTAAGTAATTTGTGGCTAGATTCGAGCGGATTGGAGGTGGAATTACGGGGTAAAGCCATAGTTGAGGCTTGAGTTGAGTTCAAGGCATCGAGGTAAGTGTTTGGTTTAACCCTAGCTTGAGGTAATAGGAGTTGAGTCTTATTTGTAACTTGCTAATTGTCGAGTGCGATGTATAGGCATGGTGACGAGTATCTATGCATTGGTGTCTAGCATGACCGTGAGTCCTTATTTGCGGATAATTGGTTGTTGTTATGCCTTCCATGCTTAAATGATGACTTCTATATATTGTAATGACCTTGTGAAAGAAATTGTGATCTTGAAACTTCGTAGAGCATTGGCTCGGGTTGAAATACAAATTGTGAAGGTATATGAGATAAGTAACTCTTTGGAGCATTGGCTCAAGTGATAATGTGAACTATGAGATGAATGTGAAAGAAAGAAAAGAGTTCATGATTCATTCCCTTGCCGGGACGTTGTTGGTTATTGATACTATACCCTTGCCGGGTTTTTAATTGTTGTTTGTGTTCCCTTGCCGGGATTTTCATTATTGTTTATTTATTCCCTTGCCCTTGTTTGTGATTGTTGATTGGGTGAGGAAGAGTGTTAAAGCACGAAGGGTGATGCCGTGCACTGTTTGTTTATGGTAAGGAAAGAGTGTAAAGCACGAAGGGTGATGCCGTGCGTTGTTTGCTTATTATGAGAAAGAGTGTTAAAGCACGAAGGGTGATGCCGTGCCGCACGATGTACCATTCCGTGCCGATTCTATTGATATATGTGAGGAATGAGAGTAAAAGCACGAAGGGTGATGCCGTGCACATGTTATTGCTTGGTGAGGACGAGAGTAAAAGCACGAAGGGTGATGCCGTGCACTGGTTGAATTCTGTTTTCATTACGTACTATTGAGTTGTGCTGTATTCCTTTATTATTGGACGACTCTTATTTGGAATTTATTATACTCCCCACAGCATGTTTTCCCTACCATATTGTTTATCTGTTTTGTTATTTCGATTCCGCTGTATATATATATATATATGAAATTGCACAGGTTTATGTGGTAGTCTGGTCTAGCCTCGTCACTACTTTGCCGGGGTTAGGCTAGACACTTACCAACACATGGGGTCGGTTGTGCTGATGCTACACTCTGTGTATTTTTTTGCACAGGCCCAGGTTTCGAGCAGCAGCAGCAGCATTAGCACGGGAGCAAGCTTTCACTATCGTGAGACCCGAGGTAGCCTTGCAGGCGTCCGCAGGCCCGATGTCTCTCTCTTATTCTCCCTTTTAGACTGTTGCCTCTTTGTATTCGAGACAAACAGCTTATGTGTTCTTTCAGACCCTTGTATTTAGAAATTCTTAGCAGTTCGTGAGTATTGTGACACCAGTCTTGGGTAGAGGCTTATATTGACTACTCCGTGTTTTATTCAGTTTCTATAATTAAGACTTCCGCTATTAATTAGTTTTGTTGTTTTATATTGTTGTCATAAATTGTTAAAAAGAATTGTTTATTAATGGAAAAGTAATCAAAATGGCTTGCCTAGCTACTACGAGTAGGCGCCATCACGACCCCCGAGGGTGGGAAATCCGGGTCGTGACAAATACATATAAATACACTATGAAAACTGATTTTGGTAATGGAAATCTTAGTGAAATACATCGCACATATTCAAGAATAACAAATTAGAATACATTAAAATACGGCTGAATATATTTAAATACAACAGTTAATTCCAATTACATATTAAGGTTAACATACATCTGAATACATTTAAATACATGTGTTGGTTGAATTCATTTTTCATTTTAGTGAGGCAGTTAAATGCTTGTCGAATACATACAACTTTTAAAATACAATTATTTAAGTATAACAGCAAACAAGAGATATAAACATATGCTAAAGATGTTAATAATGTTAAACCTCAACATTATCTCCGACAGCTGTGTCAATACCATCATCACGTCTCCCTATTGGTTCCTTTCTCTGGTGCAAACTTTCATTTTGCTGATTGTGTTGAAGATGGTCAGAAAGCATCTTGAAGTTATCATTGATCAGCATTCTCAGAGACTTGAACTCTCCCACAACCTTAACAAGACAGAAATAATTAGAAGATTGCGCCAAAAATATATGAATGTTAAGCATTAAACTGTAATGTTTAATATAGGGTTAAGTACTCACGTATTCTTTGAATGAATTTAGGTCTTTCCTCAAAGAAGATACTTCATTATTTTTGGAATCTGGCAGCTGATTGTGATGCAAAACATTATGTCCAAATTCGGATACACAAACAGGAGCAATCTTGGATTGATACTCTGTTTCATTCGGATGCCTTTCGTGTTGCTTGTGCTTTTTATGGGGCGGTGATGAAGATGGACCAACACTTGCAACATGTTTCTTCTTACATTGAAGATCAGGTGTAGGAGAAAAGTCATCCGAATCCTCTCCTGACTTGTCTGAATGAGCAGGAGTAGGTCTGTTCTCAACATCAGTGCCTATAGGAGGAATCTGAATAACGGCAAGCTCTATATATCGATTGGATGGATGTCCTTGTAAACAATCTGAAAAACGAAATACATTCAAAGTCTTACTACAAACATACACATGCAGATCAGGAATCAAACTGAAATTTGTATTGAAATTAAGGCAGCACTAATGATTGGGAAATTATACGCAATTGTATGAAGAATTAATAATGAAGGCTATAACAGTTGTATATTGTTGTATGCATCTGAATGCAAATGTATGCAGTAACTGTATTTAAATCTATCCAGTATCTATATGCATTTGTATAAAAGTGTATGCAACATATTTATGCATCTGAATGCAACTGTATACTGCTGTATGCATCTGAATGCAAATGTATGCAGTATCCTGTATGCAAATATATGCAGCATTTGTATGCATTTGTATGCAATTGTATGCAGCATACATGTGAGAATATGACAGCAGGTATTACAATAGAAACTACAGCAGGTATTACAGCATCAAAAATGTATCTGTATGCAACTGTATACTTCTGTATGCAAATGTATGCAGAATTAATTATTAATAAAATCTAAACTAGCCATTATACAAATTGTATATTACCATATTTCCGTTGTCATTGAACATGCCATTCATCAGATAAGCAAAGTTTGGCTGATTTCCGGTGGTTCTCCAATTGAGGATTCTGGGGACCACGTTATCAACTCGGAGTGCAATTTTGGGATCAACATCTGAACATCACTCATAAAACAACACTTGCATAGCTAGGGGCATCCCAGCTATCCTGTAATACTTCTTCTGAGCATCCATCTTCTTGCTAATCGATTTTGTCAGCGTTTCAAATGCTTTTAAACCCCAATGATATTCAGAATAGCGCCCACTCTCTACCAAGTCAAAATGTAGCCTTGGTATGGTTGTACTGTTCTTCTCGTATGAAAAAATGAAGGCGTGTACGAAATACAACAATGATATCTTCAAGGCATCACCATCATTGTCAGGACCCCAGTTCTTGTCAGCAAAGCATTTTATCAAATGTTTCTTCTTGACAAGATTAGCACCTCCAAAGTAAGTCTCAATAAGCCGGTTAGGAACCTTTTCACTAAACTCAAAATCAGCATCATTACCAACACATTTGAGGCCAGTCACAAGCGCAAACTCCCGTAATGTGAAATGTAATGAAGTACCATTGACGTGTATTGCAAATACATTGTTAGGAGTTCCTTCTAACTAGAGAGCCATGAAGCATCTGAAGAGTTGATGTTGGACTTCACAATGCTTCATTTGAAGAAAAATTTCAAAGCAAGTATTACCCAGTTGTTTGTACTGCTCTGGAGTAAGATTCTCTTTTAGCTCGGAGACTATGTCAGCGTTAGTATATGCACTGATATGCGGTGCAAATATTGGTTGGTGTTTCACAAAAAACTTAATTCCCTGCATGTAACAAGAATAAATACCTATAAATACAACTGAATACAACACATATTTCATAGTAAATCTGACATGAATACATATGTATACAACTTCAAACACTTAGAAGTATAAATATAACTGAATAATACGCATATTTCATAGTAAATCTGACATGAATACAACTAAATACACTGACAAGGCTAAATACATATAAAAAAACTGCATACAACACACATGACATAAATATATCATACATGAATACATATGAATACAAGTAAATACAGACTGAAAATTTAAACATTTGAAAACAACAAATAAATACATTGAAATTAGAAGGAAAAACAGTGATGGGAATCTTGAAAAATCCTTAAAAATACAACTATAAAAATACATCAGAATACATATACATACGTATAAATACAACTGAATACATGAATAATACAGATGAATTTCATCAGAAAATTACCTTTTCTTCGACTTTATCTGAGCTTTTACTTGCTTCAACCTCCTTCCCCTTGACAGATGAAGCTTCAGAGATATGGATTTTCCTCTTTTCCGGAATGGGAAGTCTTGTCTCCTTCATTGATTTCTCGACTTGGGTTTCTTTGAGATTTTCATGTAGAGCTTTTGTTCTCTTCTCCAAAGCCATATTTTTGGCTAAAAGTGCATCCAATTCCCCTTGAGTGATTTGCAAGGAGAAAGAGGGCCCATCGAAATTGAGAATTTTAGTGGGTATACCTCTAGTAATAACCTTGCTGGGTGTATTCTCAGACATTGTGAGAATACGACTTGGGTACTGTTGATTAGATACAATTTGGTGAGTAGAGAGGTTGAGAATAAGCAAAAATGGCGAAAATCAAAAAAAAAATGCTTACCACACTACTTATAGAAACAAGTCAGTACAATGTAGATGAAGCGTTAGGGTTTAGCCGAGATTGGGGAAGGAGGAAGCTGCGTTGTGGGTGAGAGGATTCTAATTTTTAGCGCGATTACAGGGGATTTGGAATGAAAAATAGATTGTATCAATTTAGAGAGAGAGGGAGAACTTGTATTGAGAAGTTGTATGGAAAACGGTATCTATGAGAGAGAAAATCTGAGAATGGAGACAGGGAAATAAAACATAGTGTGTATAATGGCTTAAGTGTAGGAGATACCCAAGATTAGAATTTTTGATATAAATAATATAACATATCTATAGGAGGTAATTTATTGAAATGTTATTTATTTTAAATAAATAGGGGGTTAACCTATTCTATAGGAAGTAAAATGTCACGACCCGGATTTCCCACCCTCGGGAGTCATGATGGCGCCTACTAATGAGAGCTAGCCAAGCCAACTTAATTAGCCATTTCATTAAACACCTATTCCCTTTTAACAATTAACAACATTAAATAAAGACGACAAAATTAAAATCATAAGCGGAAGACTTAAATGTAGATAGATGGTCAATAATACAGAAGTTCCAACACATATATCTCTACCCCGGGACTGGAGTCACATACTCACGAACATCTAAGGAGTACTACATACAAAGTATGAAAGAAACATAATCTGTTTATCTCGGGTACAATGAGATGGCAGCCAAATGTAAAGATAGACGGGAGACGCCGGGCCTGCGGACGCCTGCAAGCTACCTCGGGTCTCTCTGGACTGAAGGTTCGCCCCCGTGCTAATGCTGCTGCTGCTGCTCAACACCTGGACCTGCAATTTCTGATGCTTTTAAGTCTAAAACCCTCCCGGGACCCACTCAAAACTCACCCGAGCCCTCGGGGCTCCAAAACAAACATACACACAACTCCAAAAAGATCCTACGGACTCATCCGTGCGATCAAATCGCCAAAACAACATCGAATTAGGCCTCAAGACCCATGATTTCCTTCCAATTTCCATGAAACATCAAATTTTTACTGTTGCTAGCTCAAAACACGTCAAATGACGTCCAAATCTAACCAAACTTCACAGCAAATCTTAACTCATATTTAAGACTTGTGCCGGGCGTCGGAACCAAAATACGAGCCCAACAGCACAGTCTTCTAAACAAATAACACTTTCAAAGTATTATTTTCAGAAAACAATTTCACACAATAATTCATTTCTCGGACTTGGAACCTCGGAATTTGATTCCGGGCACACACCCAAGTCCCAAAGTATCCTACGGACCCTCCGGGACTGTCGAACCACGAGTCCGGATCCGTTTGTCCAAAACGTTGACCAAAGTCAAACTTAATCAATTAAAACATCAAGGTTTTATTATTTTTCTCACATATTCATATTTAAACGTTCCGGCCACGCGCCGGACTGCGCACAGGAATTCGAGGCAACCCCCAAGTGAGGTTTTCACGGCCTCAGAGATACAGAGTGAGTAGGAATATAGGTGATGACCCTTTGGGTCGTCACATAAAAATTCCTTTAAAAAATCTGCAGCATTCAATTCCAAAAAAAGAAATCCAAAGCAGTTCTGATTCTTCTCCTTAACTTCCTAAATTAACGCTGAACAATAATTTGACAAATTTTATATTATTTGATTTTTGATTCTTTCATGTTTGTATATTTAAATCTTAATGATATATAAAACGTATATTAATTGATATTGTAAATATTTTACAAATATATTAAATATATATAGTGTATATTTAGAGTAATTAAGTTTTATACAATAAATATATTAAATATATATATAATTAAAATAAGTAAAAATATTTAAATTTGGTTTTTATATGCAAGAATGGAGATAGAAGGTAGCAACAATGAAGGAAAGGGGGGGGG
>NW_017674151.1:10021-13634 GCF_001879085.1 Nicotiana attenuata
GGAGGGGGGTGGGGGTGGGGGGAGAGTGCCGTTACAAAAGAGTGAAAAAAGGAAAGTTTTACTATAATGATGAGAGAGAAATGATATCAATATTATTAGAATAAAACTAACTCCTTAATCTAAGGATCCACTTATTTTTAAAATGTGCTAAAATTGTAAAAGAAATTGCCATTTATGGAATAAATGAAGAATAATATTATTAGTGAAAATAATATTAAATAAAGTATTAGGCATGTAAAAATCTCAAAAATGAGAATTTGACAAATAGCATGTATAGGAAAAATAGAAACCTACACTTTTTCATTCCCTTAGAGAAAGTGAGGGTGAGAATTTATGATTTTTGCGCATAAATATGACTTTGATGAACCAAGGGAGAAGTTTAAAACATTTTAGTTAGGGAAGAGGTAGGAGAGAGAACATGAAAAGGTGTATTTAAGATATTCTTTTATTCTGGTAATTAAGATAATTAAAGAGGTGACTCTTTTTAACACTTGCAATACTTAGAGAAGGCGTGAGAAGGAAAATGAAGAAGTGTAATTAAGAGGTGAAAATTTTAATTTTTAATTTAGAGGTGTATTCAAGATATATTTTTTTATTATGGTAATTAAGATAATTAAGGAGGTGACTTTTTTTAACCATTGCACTACCTAGAGAAGGTGTGAGAAGGAAGATGAAGAGATGTAATTAAGAGGTAACTTCTTAATTTTTTAATTTAGTGCATAAATGAGAAAATAGAGAAAAAGGACAAAAATGAGAAAAAAGAAACTAAATATTTTCTAATTATAGATATTGCCACGTCATCTCTTTTAGGCCCTGAATTTTATTAATATATCGATATCGATTCTGCAATGACAAAAGGAGATCAAGGGTTTCAATGTGTTAGATTTGGTGATTTTGAATGAATAAATCAAATATAAAAAAGAAAAGAAAAAAAACTTAATTAGAACACAAGAGGGACACTAGACATACCTACAAACTATGATAGTATGATTTGAACCTTTAACTTCACTTCTAAAGGTGCACCCAATAATCATTGAACCATCAAACTCTTTGATTTGGGTGCACACATGTATATTTAAAGAATTTGTAAGAAATAACATTATTCATGCTCCAACACATAGATACGCTCCTGTCTCTCAGTCCGATAAGCAGTCCACCACTAATAGTGCCACCAATAAATACCCCCCAAAACCACCGAATGGAGAAAATAGCCAAAAAATGAGAACTTATCACCACAACATTCGTACCGAGAAATGCTATTGGAAAAAAACTCCATGACAACAAGCACGTATAATTCCCAAGAAAATAATGGAAAGGAATCTATGCTCCATGAGCATCTGCAAGATTAAATCTCATTCTCGGACAAGGAACAAAATCGTTTATGTCTCCCATGGAGTTACTCCCTCATCATCAAAGAATTCGCGACGCATTACTCACTAATTCCTTCGAAACAAACTTTCCGAGTTGTGGTGGTCATCCGAACAATTAATTTTGATCGATCTAGAATGGGATTTTTATGTTGTAAAACTTGCCCTAGAAGAGAACATGATTAAAACACATAGGAAATATCTTTGGGAACAATTAATTGCTATATTTGAATCCTATGTTCGTAGTTGATCTGTTGATGGGGACTTTAATAAAGTTTTTAATTAAAGCTAGGGATAAGTTTGGAGGGAACTCTATCAACTCTAATAGGTCTAACATGTTTTAGGATTGTATTAACAAGTGTAACCTAGTAGATTTGGGCTTTTTAAAGGTAGCAAATACACTTGGACTAATAAAAAATATAGGGATAGACAACATTTAATCCTAGAAAGACTAGATAGGTGCTTTGCTAATTATTCTTGGATTCACACTAAACCTGTCAAACGGGCCGGGTCAGACTGTTACCGGACCGGCCCAGACCGGTACAAACCGGGCCCGGCCCGGCCCGGTTCATATGGGGCCGGGTGGGCTGGGTAGGGTGGGTAGGACGAGTTTGTTAGGTTTAGGTTTGGGATCCGGTTAACCGGACCCGGGTAACCCGTTTGGCGTGAACAGTGCCCAAACCGGTTAACCCGGACCGGAACCGGCCCGGTTAACGGTAACATTTTTTTTTTAAATTTTTTTGAATTTTGCTGAACAAATGGGGCCCACTATCCGTTGGAGATCAGGCTTTTCTGAAATATCCGTTGGCCAACGGATTTACTACATAAATGGCCATTTTTTTTAATTTTATGTTTTTAACACTTTACAAAATTAACCTTTTTAAAATCTATAAATACCCCCCCCCTTTCATTTCTTCACTCAAATTTCATATCTCAATCTCAATTCTCAAATTCTCAATTTCTCTCATTCTTCAATTTGCAATATTTCATCTTCTAATTTTATAATTTTTATTTGGCTCTCTTTTCTTGAATTTAATTTATCGGAATTTATCATTTGGAATTTGAAGTTTGAAGTTCAAAATTGAAATACTTGCTTGACGTTTGTTCGTGGTAACACCTGAATTGCGTAATCAAGTGCTCAATTTATTGTCGAATTCGGTGCACTCCCTCCAACCCTTTCTCTTATTTAATATTTTAATTGCATATTTAATTTTAGCTTATACTTTAATTTTTACAATATGTTTAGTGCTGCTAAAAGAGCATGTAGAAAAGTTACTGGTAGGAGAGGAAATAAAAAAAGAGGTAGTCCTTCAGCTTCTGGTAGTAATACTAATAACCCATTATCATTTACACATGTTTCTGAATCATCGCCTAATGATAATGTAGATATAGATTATGAACAATTACAAGAAGATTTTGGAATAGAAGATAATGAAATAGGAATAGAAGATGAGATACCAGCTACACCTACTAGTGCTGGAGTTGGTAGTATTGGAGTTGCTAGTGCTACAAGGGGTGGTGGTCGTGGCACCACTACTGGTAAACCACCTGTGGCTCCGACTACTAATCGTAAAAAAAGAAGTAAGGTTTGGAATTTTTTTGAAATAATTGAAGGTACTGATAGAGTTAGATGCAAACTTTGTAAAGATGATTTTAAACATTTGACTGGAGGAAATTTAGGGGGAACTGGAACGCTTAGTAGACATATGAGAATTGCACATCCCATAGAATGGGGCTCTGATGGTGATGAAAATCAAGCAACTATTAACCCTAGTACTGGAGGATTAATTAAATATGATAAAATGAAGGATCGTGAGGAGTTAGCAAAAATGATTGCTTTTAGGTTGTCTACCTTTTTCTTTTGCTTTTTCGTCATATCTTATTATGTATATTCAAAGGATTTACAATCCTTTATTTAAAGGTATCCCTAGAAGTACTTGTAGAGCTGATATCTTTAGACTTCATGGACAATATCAAACATATATACGTTATTTGTTTAGCCACCTTCCTTGTAGAGTTTCTCTAACTTCTGATATTGGCCATGCTATTAATGGACGTGATTATTTGACAATCACATGTAATTGGATAGATGATACTACTTGTATGCAAAAACGTATTATCGCTTTTAGATATGGATAGAAGTCTACGAACGTACCTACTAACTTACGTCGTCGTCGACTTTAATTTTAAAGTTAAAGGTTAACGTTAACTTTTAGTTTTGGTAAGGTTAAGGTTTTGGTTAAGTT
>NW_017674151.1:13654-65886 GCF_001879085.1 Nicotiana attenuata
GCAAAAAACGTATATCGCTTTTAGATATGATGAAGATCAGACTCATACTGCTGCATTTATAAGTAGTACTATTTGTGAAGTTGTTGAATTTTATAATCTCAAGCAAAAAGTATTGTGTATGTCTTTTGATAATGCTTCTAACACCAATGCCGCAATTTCAATATTAAAAATGCATTTGCAACCACCTCTTGATGAAATTTTCCATGTTAGGTGTGCATGTCATGTTTATTATTTAATTATTAAAAGTGGCCTTGATTTATTTTCAACTGAGATTACTCATGTTAGAAGAGCAGTTGGTGTTATTCAAGGAAATAATAGACAATCTAGAATAAAGGAATTTAAGAATAAGTGTGTCCAGTATAACCTTCAACCCATATTCATGCCAGACGAAATTATTACTAGATGGAACTATACATATATATTTTAAAATGTTGCTACAAATATAGATTCTCAATAACTGAAGTTGCTAATGCGCATTGTACTGATCCAAGCCGTATGTTAACAACTAGTACTTGGGAGGTCATTAATGATGTTGTTAAATTTTTACATAAATTTTATACAGCTACTGTTGAGTTTTCTGGAGCATATTACCCTACTATTACTATGGCTTTAGTACATATAGCTGAAATTTCTTTTCTACTCTTTGAATTTAAGAAGAAAGAAAAATATAAGGATGTTGTGGAAAAAATGCAAGCAAAATTCAAAATATTTCTTTTCTATTCCTCCGATTTACTTAATTGGTGCTTTTTTAAATCCTTCTATTAAGATGTCTGATTGTCACCAATTAATGAATGCTTTATATACTTATATGGAGATTGGAGAAACTGAAACCCCAAATTTATATGTTTCTATGAACAACCTAAATGATTATTTACAGAAATTATATAATTATTATGCAAATGTAATTGATGATGCTGCTCGTACTGTAGGCAATGTTAATCCTACTATGCAATGTAGCACTTCTGCTACTGTGAATGATGAAGAAGGCTTTGATGATAGTTTTAATATTTTTTCTACATTTTCTAACACTCAAACAAGTTGCAGGAACATTGATGAACTTCAATTCTACTTGCAGAAGCAAAAAAAGCCTCACACAAAGGAATTTTCACCGTTGGGATGGTGGCATGAGAACGAAAAGCAATTTCCTGTTCTTTTCGCAATGGCTCGGGACGTGCTGAATGTGCCAATTTCAACTATTGCATCGGAGAGTGCATTTAGCCAAGCAAGACAACAACTTGGAGACACCCGTCACTCATTGGGAAGCAATGCTTTGGAAGTTTTAGTATGTTTCAGAGATTGGATTAGATCGGAAAGAAGAAATCAAGGACGTGAAGATGTTGATAGCCCAGAAGATGAGGAACTTGGAGATATATTAACACATGGTAACCCATCCGAATTTAACACTCCAGAAGAAGGTCACTCGGTTCATATTGATTATGACGAACTTACTAAGGCAATGCAAAACCTTTGAATTTACTTGTTGTTAAAAATGTAAACCTTTCAATTTGTAAGTTTGAAATTTGAATTATGAAATAAAAGTAACACTTCCAATAAGTGCAATTTTTCTCATCTTCCTTGTATTCTTTAAATTAATACAAAGTATTAATATAACTTACAATAGTTATACAAAATTCCAAAAAAAAAAATTAAAAAACAATAAACCCGGCCCGGCCCCCTCAACCCGTAACCCTTACGGTTCAATTTTTACCCGGATGAACCCGAACCCGTTAAACCCGTTAAGACCTAGCCCGGAACCGGCCCGGAACCAAACCCGTACGGGTTCAAATAACACAGGCCTGGACCGGCCCGGCCTACCCGTTTAACACCCTTAATTCACACCTATCAAGAAGCTATTGTAACCCATTTACTAGGACACACTCTGATCGCTATCCTTTTTTATTAGATTACATTCTCCTACTTCAGGAAATAGCAGTGCTCGTCCATTTAGGTTTGAATCTATGTGGTGTGGACACCTATCTTTTCATTGCCTTGTTCCACCTCTCCCCATGAAAATCCTTTTACCTCCACAAATTATTTTCAGCTTAAGGCCATAGAGTGGAATAAAAATACTTTTGGTAATATATTCAAGAAGAAGAGGAAGTTAATTGCCAGATTAGCTGGGATTCAAAAATCTCCTCACTATCAGTTTACTAACTTCATCCTAGATCTCGAATTATAACTTCTGAAAGAGTATGACTTTGTCCTTAAGCAAGAGGTTGAATTCTATAAAATCAAGTCTAGAATCAATTAGCTCAACCAAGGGTGATGCCAATACCAATTTTTTCACACATCCACCCTCAATAAGAGGAGAAGGAATAGAATCCCGTGCATCCAAGATGATATTGGCAACTGGCTGTATGACCAAACTGACATCAAAACCTCTATCATAAATTACTTCTCCTCCATCTATACCACTTCCTGCACATCCTTCTCTCCCCATAAAAGTGAGTTGTTCAGCCCTACACACACTCTAACTGAGGCACAAGCCTCTTCTCTTAGCACCCCTTTAAGAGACTCTAAGATCAAGCAGATTATCTTATCGTTCTAGGCCCTTAAAGCCCCAGGTCCTGATGACCTCCATCCTCTATTCTATCAAAGATACTGATCAATTCTAGAGAACCAATGTCTACCTTCCACAAAGAAGTCTTTCGTAATGATGTCATGGATCCGGATATGAATTCCACACTCATATGTCTCATTCCCATGCTTCCATGCTTAAGAACTACAGACCTATTGATATATGCAACACAATCTATAAACTAATCACCAAGAGCATTGCCAATAAAATCAAGTCCCATCTCCTTGTTATTATTGAGCCTAGCCATGACAGTTCTTCCCCAATAGGAGAGTTGCTGACATTGCAATTATTGTCCAAGAATATATGAATTATTTTGGTAAGATAAAAGGGAGTAATGCCAACATGATCCTCAAAATTGATCTAGAAAAGGCTTTTGATCGGTTAAATTGGTCGTATATTAGAGAAACCCTCTTAGCTTTCAAGTTTTCTCCCCAATTCACTAAGCTTGTTATGTTTTGTGTCTGCACTTCCTCAATATATGTTCTTATTAATGGTAGCAAAACTCCATTCTTTGTTCCGATAAGAGGAATAACACAAGGGGACTCTATTTCCCCACCTTATTCATCCTCTATATGGAAAGTCTCTCTATAATGGTTGACTAATAAGTAGAAGCAAAACAATGGTTTACAATCATCATCAGCAAGTCTGGCCGAAAAATTTCTCACCTCTTCTTTGCCGATGATTTAACACTCTTTTCAGAGCCAATGTTAGGAATTGAAATATCATTCTCCACACTCTCAAGACTTCCAATGACGCCTCTAGTCAAAAGATTAATTTTGCAAAATCTAAAGTCGTCTTTTCAGCAAACTGCAACCTATAGACAAGGAGACCTACTTTTGAAAATCTAACAATCAAAGCTTAGTAGTACCCTTGGGAAATACCTGGGTTTTTCATCTTTCATAAGAAAAGCTGCGAACAGTGACTTTCAGTTTATCGTTGACAACATGCATGCTAAGGTAGTTGGCTGGAAAACAAACTTTCTCAACGTGCTGGTAGGTATTCCTAGAAAAAGCCTCATTAAGTAGTACACCCAGCTATATCATGAAATACACAAACTTCTTATTCACATTTTGGACCAAATTAATAAAATCCAAAAGTATTTCATTTGGGGCACAACTAGCCAGAAAAGAAAAATGCACTTGGTGAGATATGACATTGTTTCTGGGGCTAAGGATAAGGGAGGGATAGGAATCCAAAAAGCCGAGGTTAGGAATAAGGCTATCCGTGCTAGACTAACACGAAGACTGTTTCATAAACCTGACCCCCTTTTGGGCTAGGACTCATATAGTAAACACTATAATTGAAGGAACCCTTCCAGGAAGCCAAAAATTAACATCTGGAAATGTATTCCCAATGGCTAGGTTACATGTACGAAATTCTCCAGATGGGTGATTAATAAGGGGGATAAAGTCAAATATTATTTGGACAACTGACTCTATATACAAGGGAATCATAGATACCTCATCCAGGGCCCACTTAGCATAGAAGGTGAGAAATTAGAGTCAACTCCATATGCCCTAATGGAATATGGAATCCCTCTCCTTCACTTTGCCTCATACTATTACCCAAATGATCCTTAATACCTACATTTATCCCCTTCCTTTAATCAGGATAGGCTCAGATGGGGTCTAACCAAAAATGGTGCTTTCACTACAAGCTCTTGCTACCACTCTCTTACATTGCTCACTCCTCTCAACCAAAACACTAGTTATCTAAAGGACTTTAATTGGAATTGGGAACTGAAAGTGCCCAATAAGATCAAACACTTCCTATGGCACTTTAAGCATGCCAGACTTCCTACTGTCCACTACCTCCATGGTATTGGTTTAAACATCGATCTAATATGCTTCTTCTATATAAATGGATACGAGAATATTACCCATATTTTCTTTGGGTGCACTAATGCTAGAATGTTCTAGTAAGGTAGCACTTAACTTGGTAGTAATGATGGGCACAATAACCTAGTCTTTACTAATGACTCTGGTTTTCATCTAAATAGAGTCAATTTCAGGTCTTCCAGTTATGTCCTCGATTAGGAGATCCTCTTGCCATACTATTTTTGGTACATCTGGCTTACTAGAAATAATTAGCACGATCCAAAATCCCATTAAAGGTCATGTTGGCACCTAACCCGCTTGCTAGGCAAGCCAACATTCATCCAACAATAATGAAAGCAAATTATTATGCCTTTAATATATTTATGATATAAATTTACAAGCGGAATAAGTCGCAACACCAATATATCATGAATACAAATATCTTAGACATGGTCTAAATATGATAAAAACTGTCTAACAATGCCTAAAACCCTGTGTAACAACTATCACAAGCATATAACAAGAATAAAGAGTGTCAATTGAACGACAATGTCTGTTTGAACGGGAAATAAATAGACAGAATAGATAAGTATGGAGGGGGAACTCCATATGCTGCAGATCGTATCAAGTAAAGAAGCTCACCACGAAGTCTCCACTAGATCACCTACTCAGTAAGTATCATGTCTAGACTCGAAGAAGTAGTGGAGAAAAATCGACGTCGACACTTATTAACAATTCAATAATCAGGTGAAAAGCATAAATATGATATGAAATAAAGTATGGCATCATCAAGTGAGTACGAAAGCTCAAAATACAATTAATACGGAATTTAGACATGCTTTGTAGATAAAGGATATCAAATAAAATATAAACACCTCAATCCTTATTTAATGACATGTTACATGTCAACAACCTTTATATAAAGCTGCTGCATAAGTCAAAGTATATATATGCATGCTCAGAATCCTTTCACAATATCTTACATCACCAAAAGCCCGGGTGCCTACGCTCACAGTACCTAACTCTGGAGGGACGAATCCATATTCAAGTATTGATCATTTTAAAATTAATGATCAATAACCAATAATCAATATCCGCTCATAGTGTCCGTAGTGCCAAAATTCTCAACTTTTAATAATAACCAACTCTCCACTCATGCATATGTGTATGAAATAATATAATAAAGAAGCACCAGACATAACAATAAGGATGCAGATAAAAGCTCATATGACTAAAATAAGGCTATGGCTAATCATGTAAATTAAGTTATCACAACAACTCAATAAGCTATTTAAACATGCACACGTCTAATCATATTACCTAAGATAAGTCAATAAAGCCAATAACCATCAAATCATGGAGCAAATAAGACAAGTATGACTACATATTAATAATAAATTTTAACATGGCAAAACAATCCGTTATGCAAATTCATGAAGTCATAACATTAAGCATGCTCCTAAATCATAATTACGAATTGTCACGTATTCATAGAATCAATTAAAATATGGATAATAATTCCACATAATCCAAACAAGGCATAATGTAAGTCAAACACTATCGGATATGGTCATATCCTAGTTATACATATATGCTCATCAACTCACATATACAAGGCTCCTAAATCAAGTAGCAAATAGATCACCTATGTGGAGAATTACCTGTTACAAGGATAGACAAGAGACATACCTCCACCTGGTAAGCTTCAACCTTCCAAAATAGCTTTTCCTCTTAAATCAACCTCCAAACGACTTGAGTCTAGTCAGGTACAACTCAATAACGTCGAATAAAGCTATAGGAATCAATTTCAAATAATAAAGGTTCAATCTTTAATGAAAATCCCAAGAGTCAACAAAAGTCAAGCCGGGCCCACATGATCAA
Organism: Nicotiana attenuata; assembly: GCF_001879085.1. Taxonomy (NCBI): domain Eukaryota; kingdom Viridiplantae; phylum Streptophyta; class Magnoliopsida; order Solanales; family Solanaceae; genus Nicotiana; species Nicotiana attenuata. The sequence goes on from NW_017674151.1 coordinate 19,931, forward strand.
AATCCAAGTCAAGGGGTAGATCCTGACTACCCATAACCCCATGAGTTTAAATATGTGATTAGATTCCAAAATCGAGTTCAAATTGACCCTTAAATTTCCAAATTATGCTTTTAAATTGTAGACAAAAATCCTAAATTTTTCTTTCAAATTTCATAATCTAAGTGTATAAATCTATACAGAAATAAGTTATATAATCAAAATCAAGTAGAAATTATTTACCCTAAAAGTAGTAGTGAAAGTCTCTACCAAAATTACCTATTCCCAAGCTCCAATACTCAAAATAGTGGAAAATGAGCTAAACCTCAAAATATAGCTGGGGTGACAATACTTTCACTGCTATTAATATTAAATGGATCCCTCTTGATAGAGGTAAACTTAAATTTAATACCTATGAATCATGTATAGGTAAGATTGGAGTTGGGAGAATAGGAGGTCTAATCAGAAATAGCAATGGAGACTGGGCCATTGGCTTTATGGGAGGAATTTCTCATTCCACTAACAAAAATTCTGAACTAACAGATTTTATGCAGGGACTTAAATTATTAGTTGAGCACAATCTGACACTATAAGAAATTTTCACAAACTCAACTAGGGTAATCAATATGATTCAAACAGGAAGTACCGCTACGAGCCTATTGTTCAAGATTGCAGGTTGATGATGCAACAATTGGAAATCAGGAGATCAAGTATGCCTTCAGGGAGCAGAATAAAATAGCAGATGTTCTAGCGAATGAGGGTGCTAATAAAAAGCTTTTTAGAAATCTTATAGTTATGATACTCCAGTGTTTGCAAAAGAGCATATCTGGGCAAACATTTTAGGAACTTCTTTTGAAAAAAATAATAATGCTTTGTAATAGTAACATAACTATAACCTCATAACAATTGCACAAATAAAACAATCCTCTGTTATTTTGGCTTAGCTTCTTACTTATACTCCATCTGTTTAAAAAAAATTGTCCTAGTTTGACTTGGCACAAATTTTAATAAAGAAAGGAGGACTTTTGAGATATGTGATATTAAGTAAGCCATATCATTTGTGTGTCAGTAAAACATTTAAAACTTGTGGTCTGAAACCTGTAATAGTATTTGTATGGCTATAAATGCTTCCTATTAAGAAAATATTAAAAGGTGGCAGTCTTTTTTAAACGGACTAATAATGAAATAATGTCAACCTTTTGAAACAGAGGCAATATAAATTATCCTAATTACTCAAAGAAAACGCATCCAAAGTAATTGGATACGTGTCAAAATATGTAAACCCTCCCTGGGTAGGGTTACACGCTTTGTTAGATCAGGGAAAATAATGTCCGAACCTTGGCAGTGGCAATCTTCCTTCACAACAGAAATGCTGGAAGGGCGGATGGAAGAAGGGTATCTGCCAATGGCCAATGTGCGAGGGTTAGCCGAAGGGAATTTCTCTTCGAAATCTTTTGTTGTGATGGTGGCCACTGTTGGAGGTGAAGAAGGTGGCCGCTGTTGGAGGAGCACTGTTGTAGGGATGATGGTGGCTCCTGTTGGAGGAGCAGCGTCCTCAGGTTTGCTCTTGCTCTTTGAAGAGCGGGTGTTCTTCGAAGAAGAAGCCATTATATGTTACGGATGAAGGAAAATCTTTTTTGTTTGAAAGAAGTTAAAGAAAGGTTGAAGAACAATAAAGAAGGTTTTAGGAAGTTTGGAGAGTTATAATATGAGTGAAGAAGGTTGATGCGTATAAGTAAAGCTTTAGGCGGCTAAATTCATGGCTATGATTACCTCGATAATCGAAAAAGGCTATGCTGAATCATGGGATGACGCGTGTTCGGGGCATTAAATGCTGGGCGACGTGTGTCTAATCAACCGTCAGAAGCTTTTCAGAAGGAATCATAGTAGTTCCCGCCAAAAAGAGTATTTTTACCAACTTTCCGGTGACACAAAGTTATATCACGAAAAGCTGGGGGACTATCTATATACGGTAAAATATGCTATGCTAAATGACCGCTTAACAGGATGACACGTGGAACTCAAATCGGAGGACAGTTAGAACCAAAGGCAATTATCCTATTTGTCACCAGAAAGAATGACACCAAAAAAGATGCAACAAATATCCTTCGATCGGTAGCATTTAATAAAGAATATTCCACAACATATAGTACACTTCCCGTTATAGAGAATTTGTCATTTAGGCTCACCGTTACACCTTCATCAATGGCCCTCATAATTAACATTAAAGAAGAGCACGATCCTAGGACCTTGTTCCCTAGGCATACTATAAATAGTGAGCTCTGTTATCATTGTAAAGGAGGACTTTCTGGCAAACTTACTCTATAATCGATTAAAAGCTCTATACAATTTTACTTCCTTATTCCTTGGTTTTATCACTGTTGTGCTCGGAACCTCTGCCCCCGGAATTACTGTTTTTCATGATTTCATCTTTATTTCAAGGCTAAGTATCGCGCATTTCTTTAATTATTTCGTTATTTCAGGATCAAATTAATTTACTTGTCTAGAAACCATGTACAAATTCAACTATACTATTTTACGGGTAAACAGTTAGGCGCCCACCGTGTAATTAAGTTGATCCTTGCCTCTTTTACTAACGTGTTTTGATTATTTGTCTTGGCAAATATTGTAAAAAATGGCAAATAACGATGTTAACAACACACACAATCCTGTGGTTCGACGAGACCAGCCGCATTTCGAGGATTCAATCAGTGACATCCACTATGATGGGAATGATTCCATGCCGGTCCACGACAGGCAGTACCCGCAACATGTTCGGGAGGCAAATTCTGATGATGCTGAATCGGAGCATGTTATTGATGCGGTAAGGGTCCTACAAGATCAACAATAGATCATTATAGGCCATCTCACACGGCAGGATAAAGTTATGGCGGAGTTGAAGTAGGCATTATCGGGGCTTCCAATAACGTGAATAGATGAGATCCAGTTCCTCCCGATGCTCCTACAAATCAAATAACGCAGAGGGTCGACAACAACACCTCGAGGGAGAGGTTGGTTCCGATGGGGCTGAGGGGAGCGAATTCGGCCCCAATAACGAAAATGATACCTTCAAGAATGAACTCTTACAGTTTATGAGAGAAGTGAATGCCCGCATGGACAAAATCCCGGGCGCACTACCAGTGCTGAAAGGTCCGGACTCAAAGAAGTATACTCAATTGCTGTACAAACCAAGTGTGACACCAAAATTAATCCCGAAGCAGTTTAAAGTGCCCGATGTGCCAAAGTATGATGGAACTTCAGACCCTCAGGAGCATATTACCACCTATACAACGACGATGAAGGGGAATGATTTAGCTCACGAGATTGAATCTGTTTTGCTGAAAAAAAATTAGAGAGACTCTCACGAGAGGAGCCTTGATGTGGTATTCGCTATTACCTGAGCATTCCATAGATTCTTTTCAGATGCTCACTGATTCTTTTATTAAGGATCATGTCGGGGCCAGAAAGGTGTATGCCCAGAAAGCCGACATATTCAAAATTTCACAAGGAGAATCCGAGTTGCTGCGATAGTTCGTTTCCTATTTCCAAAAGTAGAGGATGTTGATCCCGGCTGTTCTGGACGAATGGGTGGCTAAAGCATTCACCAAGGGTCGGAATCCGAGTAGTTCAGACACTTCTCGGAAACTAAAGGAAAACTTGCTTGAGTTCCAACGACTTGGGTGGATGTCTACAACCGCTACAAGTCGAAGATAAGGATCGAAGATGATCAGGTTGGCTTCCCGTCGTCGGAAAAAGGACTGGAGAAGAATAAAGTAAAATCAAAAGACGATTTCAACATGGATAGTCGGTCTTCGAAGGGTCGATTTTTGCCCTACGAACGAACCAAAGGCCGCGGCAAAAGCTTCCGGTCAGCAGACAAGTTTGCTACCAACAGAAGGACTTATCACGGCCGGAACAATAGATCGTTGTGGGTCAAAGAAGAATCAAGTACGCGGGATTCTTCTTACCCCAGGCTTTTAGAATATAATTTCAATGTTAGTGTAGATATAAGCTATGAGAAACATCAAAGAAGCACGGTTGCCGAAGCCGATGAGATCCGATCCCAACCAGAGGGATCCCAACTTATGGTGTGAATACCACAGGACGAATGGCCGTCGGACTGGGGACTGCCGACATCTCCGAGAAGAAGTGGCGACACTATTGAAGAATGGCCATCTCAGAGAATTCTTAAGTGACTGAGCCAAGAACAACTACGGTCGCAACCGGCATCACGTGGAACCCTCGAAGGCAGGAGAAGATCCCCCGCGCCAGACGATCAACATGATATTCGGGGGGAACGAGATCAATAGGGTCACTTTCTCGGCAGCAAAAGAGATGAAAGTATCAATAACTCATAGCAAGAGACTTCAGAAAGTTGTTGAAGATGACATCACTTTCACGGAGGAGGACGCAGACTGATTGTTTTTATCGTACAATGATGCATTATGAATTTCGTTAAATATGTTAGACTTTAAAATCAAACGTGTTCTAGTGGATCCAAGAAGTTCGGCCAATATCATACAATAGAGGGTGTTGGAGAAATCTAAACTCATCGGAAGCATCATTCCGGCCACAAAACTCCTCGCCGGATTCAACCTCACGAGCGTGACAACCCGAAGAGAGATTTTGTTGCCCATGAACGCTGAAGGATTGATGAAAATGACTTTTTTTTTGATGTGGTGGATGGTGATATGGGATATAATATTACTGTGGGAAGGCGTGGTTGCACGAGATGAGAGCCGTACCATCACCATATCATCAGTTGCTAAAATTTCCAATGCTTGAATGAATTAGACCGATAAGGGGAGACCAACCGGAATGAAGGGAGATGAATGCGATTTCGGTCTCTAGTAGCAAAGGGAAGGAGCACGCAACATAAAAACTACACCGCCACTCGCTCCTGAATCAAATGAGGTTAGCCCGGGGGTAGAAGTGTCGGAATCTTATCTGGTGCCAAGGTATTTCCAGGTACCAAAAAAGATGGATGCAACAAAATCCATGGTGGAAGAGCTCGAGCAAATTGCATTGTTTGAAAAGTTCTTAGAAAAGAAATTCCAGTTGGCAACAGGACTGCACCCCGAGCTTAGGTCTGGATTTATTGAATTTCTTAAATCTAATGTCGATTATTTTGCGTGTCACATGCAGACATGACATGTATCCCAATGGAGGTAGCCGTACACAAGCTAAGTTTCGATCCCAACATCCCTCCGGTAAGATAAAATAAATGCACTATTGTGGAGGCCAGGAATAAATTCGTCAAAGAAGAGGTAACTCGCTTACTTGACATCGGTTCGATACAAGAGGTAAAGTACCCAGACTAGATAGCTAATGTAGTAGTAGTTCCTAAGAACAATAAATTTCACATGTGTGTAGATTATAAGGACTTGAATAAGGCATGCTCGAAAGACTCGTTCCCACTACCAAACATCGACCAAATGATTGATGCGGCGACCGGGAGAGAATTAATAAGTTTCCTCGATGCTTATTCCGGGTACAACAAAATTAAGATGAACCCGGAAGATCAGGAAAAGACTTTGTTCATAACAAATTTCGGTACATATTGCTATAATGTGATGCCCTTCGGGTTGAAGAACACTGGAGCCACTTATCAGCGGCTCGTAAACAAGATGTTTGAAAAACAAATAGGGAAAACTATGGAAGTTTATATAGACGATATGCTCGTTAAGTCTTTGAATGCAGGTGACCACCTTAAGCATCTGGAAGAAACCTTTGACATCCTAAGGAAGCATAACATGAAGCTTAACCCCGAGAAATGCACGTTCAGGGTTAGCTCTGCAAGTTCCTAGGATTTCTGGTATCACGAAGTGGGGTTGAGGTAAACCCTGATAAGATCAAGTCCATCGAAGACATCGCGGACCAGCTGTCAAGCGTGAAAGAAGTCCAAAGGCTCACAGGGATATTGGCCGCTTTGAGCAGGTTCATTTCCCGATCGTCATAGAAATGCCACCGTTTCTTCGCACTGCTCAAAAAGAAAAACAACTTCAAATGGACCACGGAGTGCCAAAAGGCTTTGAGAGATTTGAAAAGGTACTTGTCAAGCCCTCCGTTACTTTCAAAACCAAAGGTAGGTGAAACACTGTTGGTCTACCTTGCAGTCTGGGAAGTAGCGGTAAGTACAGTTTTAGTCCGCGAGGACGAAGGCGCGCAATCTCCCATTTATTACGTTAGTAAAATTTTAACGAAACTAGAAACTCGCTACCCGCATTTGGAAAAGCTGGCCTTAGCTCTCATTATTGCCGCTCGAAAGCTGAGGCCCTACTTCCAATGTCACCCGATAGATGTGGTGACCACATTTCCTTTGTAGAACATCCTTCACAAACCCAAACTCTTGGGTAGGTTGGACAATGGGCCGTCAAAATGAGTGAATTCGACATAGAATATAGACCAAGGACTGCGATTAAGTCACAAGTCTTTACGGACGGGGCCTCCAACGTATTAGGGTCCGGGCTTGGCATAATACTAACCATGCCTTCGGGAGAAACCCTAAGGCAAGCCATCAGAATGGTCCCTCTAACTAACAATGAAGCAGAGTATGAGGCTTTGATTGCAGGACTCGAACTGGCCCGGGACTAGATTCTGAGTTCATAAAAATCAAGTGCGAGTCACAGCCGGTGGTAAATCAGGTCCACGGGATCTTCGAAACCAAAGAGGAGCGCATGCAACAAATGTGGTAAAGGTCCAAGCTCTACTGGCTCGATTTCGGGAGTGGTCCATTACTCATATCCCGAGGGAAGAAAACGCCGAAGCAGATGAACTGGCTAACCTCGGTTTATCAGCGGAAATAAAGGGGTCAGAGTCCGGGACGGTAGTACAATTGATGCACTCGGTCCTGGATGCAGACATCTACTATGAGGTAAATACAACTAATTTGGTCTGGGACTGGAGGAATGATATCATCGATTATCTCGAGCATGGAAAATTGCTCGAAGTTTCCAGGGCATCCCATGTGCTGTGTGTCAAAGCAACACGGTATAGCTTCAAAGTTGGGTAGAACCTATCGAGTTGCTAAATCGGGAAAAAAGAGAAGGATCAGTCTGGATGTGAAAGGATTTCTAGTAGAAGAAATATTAAATAAGGAGCTTACGAGTGCGGTTCCATGATTCCCGAAAGGATGAAGCCGTTGCCAAAATGATATCATTTGTGGCAACTGCAACGAACCGTTCCATCTACCCACGGTCATTGTCGTCATCTATGCTAGATTATAAAGCATGGTGACCGCGTTTGCTAAAGTTTATCATTCTCCCGCGGAAGACCTTGGGTGAATAGAGATTCATCACATGAGCTAAGGATAACTCCTCTCCCGCCTCTTGGCACAAATGCTGAAGACAAGCAATCGTCCTCCACACAGAAGGACTTGTGCCAAACACACCTGGTAGCGGAGGCAGAACTCCGCAATAACGGAGTCAAGCTCTACACTCAAAGAAAACGCACCGACGCTCTGTTAGATTAGGGGAAACAATGTCCAAATCTTGGCAGTGACAATCTTCCTTCACAATAGAAATACTAAAAAGGGTGGATGGAAGAAGGGTATCTACCAACAACCCACGTGTTAGGGTTAGCCGAAGGGAATTTCTCTTCGAAGTCTTTTATTGTAACAAGACTTCTAGGGATGATGGTGCCCACTGTTGGAGGAGCAATGCCCTTGGCTTTGCTCTTGCTCTTTAAAGAGCTGGTGTTTTTTGAAGAAGAAGACATTATATGTTACGAATGAAGGGAAATCTTTTTTGTTTGAAAGAAGTTAAAGAAAGGTTGAAGAAAAATAAAGATTGTTTTAGGAAGTTTGGAGAGTTATGGAGTATGAGTGAGAAGGTTGATGCGTATAAGTAAAGGTTTAGGCAGCTAAATTCGTGGCCATGATTACCTCGATAACCGGCAAAAGCTATGCTGAATCGTGGGATGGCGCATTTTGTAGCATTAAATGTGGGAGACATGTTTCTAATCAACCGTAAGAAGCTTTTAAGAAGGAATCATAGTAGTTCCCCCAAAAATGTATTTCTACCAACTCCCGGTGACACAAAGTTATGTCACTGGAAAGCAGGGGGACTATCTGTACACGGTAAAATATGCTATTGTAAGTGGCCGCTTAATAGGATGACACATGAACTCAAGGTGGGGGACAGTTAGAACCAAAAACAATTATCCCGTTTGTCATCGGAAAGAATGACACCCGAAAAGATGCAACAAATATCCTTCGATCGGTAGCATTTAATAAAGAATATTTCACAACATTTAGTACACTTCCAGTTACAGAGAATTTATCATTTATTCTCACCGTTACACCTTCATCAATGGCCCTCATAATTGACATCAAAAGAAGAGCACGATCCTAGGACCTTGTTCCTAGGTATAACTATAAATAGTGAGCTCTATTATCATTGTAAAGGAGGACATTTCTGCAAACTTACGCTATAATCGTTTAAAATCTCTATCAATATTACTTCATTGTTCCTTGGTTTCATCACTTTTGTGCCCGGAAGCTCTGCCCCCGGAATTATTATTTTTTCGTGATTTCATCTTCATTTCAAGGCTAAGTATTGCGTATTTCTTTAATTATTTCATTATTTCAGGATTAAATTATTCGCTTGTCTAGAAACCATGTATAAATTCAACTATACAGGCATGAATTCGAACGTTAACTTGATTACGTGTTTTAAAATTTTTAGCCGCATTTATTTCTAAATAAATAGATAGGAATCGAGCTTTCAATTATAAGTAGTTAGCCAAAAGGAGCTTTAAAGTTCAATTTAATTGAAGAAGAAGCTATTATATGTTACAGATGAAGGAAAAGCTTTTTTGTTTGAAAGAAGTTAAAGAAAGGTTGAAGAACAATAAAGAAGATTTTAGGAAGTTTGGAGAGATATGGAGTATGAGTAAAGAAGGTTGATGCCTATAAATAAAGGTTTAGGCGGCTAAATTTGTGGCCATGATTACCTCGATAACCGGCAAAAGCTATGCTGAATCGTGGGATAGAGCGTGTTCGGGGCATTAAATGCGGGAAGACGTGCGTCTAATCAACCGTCAGAAGCTTTTCAAAGGGAATCATAGTAGTTCCCTCCAAAAATAGTGTTTCTACTAACTTCCCGGTGACACAAAGTTATGTGTCCGGAAAGTAGGGGGTCTATCTGTATACGGTAAAATATGCTATGCTAAGTGGCTGCTTAACAAGATGACATGTGGAACTCAAGGCGGGGGGCAGTTAGAACCAAAGGCAATTATCCCGTTTGTCACCGGAAAGAATGACATCCAAAAAGATACAACAAATATTCTTCGATCGGTTGCATTTAATAAAGAATATTCCACATCATTCAGTGCACTGCCCGTTACAGAGAATTTGTCATTTATGCTCACCATTAAGCCTTCAATGACCCTCATAATTGACACTAAAGAATAGCACGATTTTAGGACCTTGTTCCCTAGGCATAATTATAAATAGTGAGCTCTGTTATCATTGTAAATGAGGACTTCTCTGGCAAACATACGCTATAATTGATTAAAAGCTCTATACAATTTTACTTCCTTGTTCTTTGGTTTCATCACTGTTGTGCTCAGAAGCTCTGCCCCTAGAATTACTGTTTTTCGTGATTTCATCTTCATTTCAAGGCTAAGTATTGTGCATTTCTTTGATTATTTCGTTATTTCAGGATCAAATTAATTTAATTATCTGTAAATCACGTATATAAATTTAACTGTACCGTAACAAGCATGAATTCGAACGTTAACTTGATTACGTGTTTTAAAATTTTTAGCCGCATTTATTTTTAAATAAATAGATAGGAATCGAGCTTTCAATTAACTAGTTAGCCAAAAGGAGTTTCAAAGGTCAATTGAAGTGATGGAAAACGTGTTTTTGGTACTGTAGACGAATTATTTGAGACTACTTATTTATGGATTATGAATACATTTTAAAATACGAAAATTCATCCAGGAAAGCTACAAGCCTATAATAATGTACTTAAATTGTGTTTATAATATGGCATCTTTATGATAATTTTTCTTTTGCTCATTTCTTTAAATACGGACACACTTAACTAAAATTGAACTTCTCCCAAATATTTTCAAAAGCAAATCCAAAATCACTAAAAGATGGTAGGAGAAGTGGAGAAGATGGTGGCAGTAGGCCTTGTTTGGGGAGCGACGAATGCCCTGATGCGAAAAGGAGCAATCAAATGGGACGAAACCATCAAATCTTTACCTCAACCAAACACACCCCAGAACCCAGTAATGGCCAGTCTCAAGAATTGGGTCAAACTTGTGTTGATATGGCAGTATTCTTTGCCGTTTCTCCTAAACCTGTCAGCTTCAGCTACTTTCTTTGCAATACTCAGTGATACACCCATTTCTTTAGCTGTTCCTGTAACCAATGCCACCACTTTCGCTGCCACTGCTGTATTTGGATTGATTCTTGGTGAAGAGACCCACGTTGGTCTTGCTCTTTTTGGTACCTCTCTTATTGTTCTTGGTGTTTATATTTGTATTATGTAATCACTTCTGAATAACTCTTCCTTTTGGTACTTGTGTGATCTGATAGATTCATTTATAATGCTGAATAGGGAATTTTGTTTTTATATATAATAATCCCTATAATTTTTTTTTTCCTGGATAAATATAGAAAATTTGGGAATTATCCGGATTGAAATGTTGATGATCTTGTCAATTTGGTTTGTTAATTTACCTACTGAGTGCATTTAATAGTTGAAATTTATCCCCATATTTTTGATAGCCAAACTCAGCAAATAATAGGCCCGCCCCTCTATCCTTCTCCACTTAAATAGTGGACTTGGTACAACAGTAAGATTGGAATTCATGAGATGCGCCTATCCTGCTAACATATCCCGGTATTTGCACTAACACAATAGATACATGGCTTAGGTTAATTAACACATAACTATGATTGATTGACTAGCGCTCCTTTTAGAGTTAATATCTATTGGTTTATAGGGTGTTGCTAGGTTTTTGCCCAGCTAATGCTCATTAGCCAAAATTTCAGCTAGGAATAGTGACACAGGCTATCATGAATTGAATAATGTAGAGAACAAATTTCAGATAGCAAGGCTGTATGCTATATGGTGTTATCAAATTAATAAGTTTTTCATTTGGGTATTTGCATAGGCTTCCGTAAAACTGTAGTCTGTTGCTAGTTTTTTATGTTTCTTTAGTTATCTTCTTCGCTCACCTTCAAAACTTGAAAACATATTTTCACCTTTTCGTTACCTTTCCATGTTACTCTCCAAAGTTTGAGATTGTTGCAAATCTTATATGCAAACTTTGTGCACAAGAAGAATGAGGACAACAAAGTTACACCATTCAATCCCTCACATCCACAAGTTTCATTTCACGGACAACTATATCATTAAAAATTTCTGTGGGGTGACCTTAAGTGGGAAATTTTAAGTTTACTCTTACACATGGTTCTAAAATCCATTCTGAAGTCATAACTAGAAAGCAATCAACAAGTTATTGCCAAAAACACTTAAATCTTGATTGAAAAATATAGTAGGAAAGCTTCTAGAATCTTACCTCCAAGACTAAAATCTCTCATTTCCGTATTTCCTTTTAGTTTAAGGGCCACAAGAACTTCAAATACATTTTCAAGGAGATCCAATGAAAAGGAAAAAAAAATTGAGGTTCTTTAGCTAGATCCAACTAGAGACAATCCATTTCTGGCCTAATCCTGTTGCATGAGTCGGTCACATGATTCGAATTTTGGTCTGCAATCCATTTTTGTGGTTCACCTTTGTTCAGGTATTCCTTGGATTTTATTGTAGGATCTAATAAGCAGTGAAGGTTCTAGCGGATTGAATCTAATGTGAGCAAATGATTTTCACTCTTATAAGAAATGGTAAGCTAACTGAAAGCTGTTGGCCTGTAGGATTGTTGGTTGGCACTTTGCTTGCTTCTGTTGATCAACTCAGTCTCTGTATGTGTTAAGCGAAAGCTATTGGTTCTTTGCCTATATGCTTCCTTGTAGGACTACTCCTATTAATTTTTTTTGATAAGAAAAATAAAGTTTTATTCATAACTGTAATAGCATCAAGCAGGTGCAGGAAATTAACAATGATAACAACAGGCTATGCCTGTAAATTACTTAGGAAATCTATTAAATTTATCGCTACATATAAATCTTTCAGTTTACACCAAAGAGCATGAAAATGTGAACAATATATTTCAGCCCGATAGGTTCTGATCTCCCCTCAAATCATCTATCATTTCCATATGACCCACAGCACATAAGCTGAAATTATATTCCAGATTATCTTAGCCTCTTTGCTTAGACCTCTCACTGACCAGTTCCATCAAAAGAAAAGAGGGGGATAGAAAGAAGAGTTGTTCTATAAAACGTGCTATGGTCTCCTTAGACACTCTTTTCCTGATAAATCATGTATCCTTTTACCAAGCAAACATTTCCCTATCTTTTACTTCAAGTTCTGTCTTGTCGTCTCTATTTGGTTGTGAAGAAACTTTAATATTCTTTTCACATTGTACTTAGGTTTCAGCTTCCTGTAAGTCTTCGTTTATATGATTGGTAGACAATCTTGTTTTAAAAATGGATGTATCCAAGTACAGAGATCTAGTAGTCTAAAAAAAATACAAGTGTTCATGTAAGAGTTCATCCAATTAGCAGGTAATTGGAATTGTCATGGTGCTCAAAAGTAGTCGTAAAATGAAGAAATGCTTTGTATATGGGATTAAGCTATTCTCAACACCCACAAAAGCTCTTTGATTTTCTCTGTCCACCACATTAGAGCATGAGAAATGACTCCTCAGCCCTTCCTATTCAGGGCTTCAGTTTTCCAGTATTTCGACCATTTAGCTGTTCTAACATAGATGTTGGCTAAACAACGGATATCAATTATAGATCTGTAAGATGGTCAACATACAGTTCCCGTGTTCCCTTGCGCATGACATTGTGTACTAGATATGGTTCAACTAATTACATGGCCAAATACATATGCAGCCCCGCCATGATTTTTCATTCTGACACCCAAACTAAGCTTTGTCCTATTAGACACTCTAACATGATTTAAAGTGTATATCAAACACAAAATGCTGACATGGCAAAAAGAGTAAATCAAACTTGCCTTAGGCGCATGGTTTGCTCCAAATAATATTTTCCTCTTATTATTCTTTAATAAAAACCACATTTTCTCTTCCACTACCATTGTTCCGCCATTACCGCCACCACCCCTCTCCTTCTTCTTCCTTATTCCGCCACCACCTTTCTCCTTCTTTCTTAACAATCATTTTCGGATCTCACTTTTTCCATTCACTGCACAAATTTCTCCATTCCATAAAAAATGATAGATGAGGACGAAGAGGATGACAACAGTGGTGATGATTATGTTGACTTTTTTGAACTCAAAGTGCTGTTACCGGTCACTTTTTTGCCGTACTAATAATTTTGTGGAGTTTAATTTTAGCACAGATTGAGAGCTTATATGTACCGCTTGAAGTAATATGATCAATCTCTATGAATTTGGGTTTCTGTATGGATGTTTATGCTTTAAGCTTATCCCCTAAAAGAGATGCTTATGCTTGGATAAACAGATGCAATAATGGAGAGTCACTATGTATTAGAGACTTGCACAATTTCCTGGATTGTTTAATTGCATCGATACCTCTGAAATACTTTTGGTGTTTTCTGTCTCTGAATGGCGGAGAAGTTGATAGTAAGGGTGACAGGATAAGGCGTTGGGACTAGGGGAGGCGGGGGAGATTGGTAAGAAAATGTAACCTGGTTGGGATTAATGTGAAAAAGATTCTCTATTTTGTGGATCAAAACCTTTTTTCTATTTTTTTTTTACCCAAATGCCATATGTCTGCATCTCATTTTTGCCACATCACCTGCACGTGTATCACACATACATTATTTTGTTGACTCGTTGCCAGCGAGGTGTTCAATGGTACACGTTAAATTTACTTTAGCTGTCTAATAGGGACATGGTTTAGTTGAAGTGTTTTAATGAAAAATTGTGACAACTTTAAAGGTCCACATAAGTATTTGGCCTAATTACATCTCCAGTTCCCCGAATCCAAAAAGACCTTGTCATGTAGAAGTTTTGAATCCATAAACAAATGAGATTTTTGATGTATTAGCACCACTAGCTTTTCTGTTCATTGGTGTACTGAAAGTGATTATCTCTTGTTGTGCTTGCACTGTTGCACCTCGTTTGCTTTCTGTCTTATTGTGATATTGAAAGTTGAGGGTAAATATTTGAGATGTCTAGGTCATTGACAACTATAAAGTATTTAGAAATCACGGAAGTATGAGTCGGCTTCTTCGGGGAGAATGTGTCTGGAAGGAGACAATATAAACATATCATCGTCTATCAATTGTAAGGGAATGCTTTAGCATAATTGTTTATCTATATGATATATTATACCCTTCACATTTTACTGACTATAGTATTTTTTAAAATCTTTATGAGAAGATCATGAAAGGATTATGGTTAATTGTTTGTTGCCTTTTTGAGCATCTAAGCTCACACTTACATAGTATGCGGTGATTGTTCCGGTAGAGTTACCAGGTACCAGTTTGATTAGTATTTTGTAACGACCCAATCACTCGTTTTAGCCTTTAGCATTTTTGCCCGGTTTTTGAGACTTTGAGTAGCTTCATATGATGCATTACGACTTGCATGTATGGTTGGTTTTGATTTTCGAGAAGTTTGGAATTGATTTGGAAGAGTAACTCTCAATTTGGAAGTTTTAAGTTGGAAGAGTTGACCAAGGTTTGACTTTTGAGTAAACGACCTAGGATTTGTAATTTGATGGTTCTAGTAGATTTGTATGGTGCTTTTGGACTTGGGCATATTTGAATTTGGAGGTTCCTAGAAGGTTCTGACTCTATTTGCCGAAAGTCAATTTGAAGATTTGACCTAGGTTTACTTTGATGTTATCGGGTTCTTATTGGTGTTCCGGAATTTTAGATAGGTTCATTTACTTGATTGAAACTTGTGTGCAAAGTTTGGTGGCACTCCAAAGTGCCTAGGTATGATTCAGATACTTGGTTGGAAGGATAGAAGTTTCTGAACTTAAGAGAGTTGTGGTTTGGTCTTTGATTCTTAGATGTGATATGTCCGTATGTGTTTTGAGACCTTGAATAAGTCTGAATAGTGTTTATGGACTTAATAGGATAATAGAACGGGGTCCCGAGAGGTTCGGGTGAGTTTTGAACAAGTTTAGGCATTTCGGCACTTTGATGATGTTCTGAAGCTTTAGAAGTGCGGAGGGCACTTTACAAGCTTGGGGTAACTGATTCTACCCTACATCTAAAAGTTCTACATGAATCATCGTTAGATTTAACATCAAAACATGAGATTGAACAAGTGAAATTTGAGATTTTCGTCTACAACTTATGAGAGTGTATTTTGTGGTATTGAACATCGATTTGGACTTGAATTTGGAATCTAATTACATATTTGGACTTGTGGGCTATTGGGTAGTAGCAATCTACCCCTTGACTCGGATTTTGACCATGTGGGTCTGGATTAATTTTTGTTGACTTTTGGAAATTTGATTAAAGATCAAAGCTTTATTGTTTGAGATTGTTTCCTATGACTTTATTTGACGTTATTGGGTTGTACTTGGCTAGATTCGAGCCGGTTGGAATTGGACTTTGACAATTTGGCATTTTCAGTTGATTTTTAGCTACCGTGTGGAGGTAAGTCTCTTGGCTAACCTTGTTAAGAGGTAAAACTCTAGGATTCATTTGATTGCTATGTGCTTAAAGTATTGGGGGTGGTGTATATGCAGGTGGCGAGCGTATATGCATTTACCAAGTATATATCATATCCGGGATAGAATTGAGATATTTATGCCTTATTTTGATATGTGTTCATCTTGATTCATGATTTGTTTGGATTATATGACTATATTCGCTCTCTTATTCATGCTAGAGATCATGGCTAGGTTTATGGTTGTTTATGAATGCATGAGAGCTTATTCTTGACATGTTGAATTACTTGAACTATCTCTAGTCAATTAGAAATTTCATGAGCACATATCCGCATGACTATTATTAAGGCCTTGTGCATATTTTATCTATTAACTCTTGGGCATATGCATACATTTTGCATATGGATACTTGAGCTGGACTGAGATTGTGGAATGTAAAGTTGTGCGGTTGAGATACAATTATAGCACACAAGACATGATGAGTGAATATTTGATTATAAGTGAGCTATCAACCTCCTTTTGCACTTGGATAAGGATCCGTCTCTCCAGAGTCAGGTGATTACCCATGTTACTTTGGGCCATACGAGCGTGATCGATACATGGATTGTGTATTGGGTTTAAGTGATATATGGATTTGTATCAGGTTTCAGTGATACATGGATTTAGTATCGGGTTTCAGTAATACATGAATTTTGTGCCGGGTTTCGGTGATACATGGATGGTGTATCGTGGTACATGGATCTTGTACCGATTATGGTAAAAGATAGAGCCTTGAGCATGCACAGACATCGTCGACTCATTTAAATGTTAACTGTCGCATGTCACCTCTATATGCTAGTCGGGATCCTCGAATACATTGATTGAAGCATGCCATCTTTAAATACCATATCATAGTAGTGTTAACATTATCTCTTAAATTGAAAAAATATGCTTTATATCTTTCGACTGTTTTATATCTCTGATACCTGTTGTTCATGAGGATATTTATTGTTTTGATTCTAAGCTTTGTTATCTATATCTGTATTGCAAGTATCATGATGCCTAAAACCTCGTCACTACTTCTTCGAGATTAGATTTGATACTTACTGTCAAGGTCAAAGATCCACTTCAAGGCCGTGATGCAAGACAAACTTGCTAAGCAAGTCAACTCACAAATAACAAATAAAGTCTTTTTTTGTCAAAATAAAATTTTATTCAACCAAGTAATGATTTATACACAACTAACTCTTTTGGACTCAAGAGTTAGTTCTCTAGGAAGAATAAAAATTACACTATAATCTAACTATGCAGGGTAACAATTCAACCTATCTAATATACTCTTCCATTTACAATTTCTCTGTCCTTTAACATGTAACTGTATAACTATTTCCTTCACTCTCTGCCTTGCCTCTTGCTTCCTTTGTTGAAATCTTCTTGCATTTCTCTCTGCCCATATATGATAGACAGTTGCTGCAAAGAGAAATCCTAGAATATGAGCCCTTGGTCTGCTGTTGATCCTGCTTGCTACCCAAGTAACTTCCTCCTGCCAAGTGCTAATGTTCCTTCTTATTCCCAACCAGCCTAGGATAGAATTCCACACCTGATGTGAATAAGGACAATCAAATAGGATATGCTACAAGGTTTCCTCCATATCAGATTCACACAGTACACACTCTTTTCCAACATGTATTCCCCATCTCTCTAACCTGTCAACAGTAGATAGCCTGTGCTGGACTGCTAACCGGAGAATGAATTGATGCCTGGGAATAATACTTTGGACCAAAACTGTTTTCTTCCAATCTACTTTCTGAAACTGGGGAGTGAAGAATTGATACTCTTTCTTAATGCTGAACTTTCCATGTATTTCAAAGCTATTTAACAGTACCTCAGGATCACCATGATTCATTAGCCAACTCTTTGCTTCCAATATCTTCCTAACTAGCCAACAAGCTTGGTTAGGAGTAGGAATTTGCATTAGATCTCTCTGCTTTATATAGAAGTAGTGAATCCATTTTACCCATAGACTATCCTTTTTCTGAGTAACAGCCCATAGAAGCTTACAGATAGCTGATTTGTTCCATCTATAGAATTCCAGAATATTTAATCCTCCAGCAGACCTAGGCATGCACAATTTTTCCCAAGCTACTAGAGCTTTCCTGGAAACCTCATTTGTACCTTTCCATAGGAATGTTCTGCATACATTTGTTACCATACTGATGATCTTTTTTGGCAGTAGAAGATTTGAGCCCAGTAAGTTTGCATCTCAAATAATACACTTTTAATTAGTTGTAGTCTCCCACTGTAAGATAGGAATTTAGTAGACCAACATCTAATCTTTGCAATCATCTTTTCCACAAGTGGCAAACATTGGTGAATTGTGAGTTTCCTGGAAGATTGGTACTCCTAGGCATCTAAATGACATTTCCCCAGCAGAGAAGCCCATCTCCTGAAGAATCTGGTGCTTGAATTCACTGGACACCCCTTGTACCTACAGTGAACTTTTATCCATATTGGCTTTGAGTCCAGAGACTTCAGAGAAATGATAAATTGCATGTAACATTAACTGGATGGAGATCCTATATGCCATGCAACACATTAACAGATCATCCGCAAAGCAAATGTGTACTAGATCCAACTTTGAACATCTGGGATGGTAGTTGAAATCAGAATTTTGTTTCAAGTTCTTTAGGGATCTATCCAAATACTGCATAGCCAGGACAAATAGGTAAGGGGACATTGGACCCCCTTGCCTTAGTCCTTTTTTCGCCTGAAACCTTATGATCAGTCCATCATTAATCAATAGAGAATAGCTGACAGTTGAAGCACAAGCCATGATTCAGTTGACCATCTTCAAAGGGAAGCCAAATTCAAGCAACACCATTTATAGGAATCCCCACTCCACTGAGTCATAAGCCTTCTTTATGTCTATTTTGACAATACACCTAGGTGACACCCCTTTCCTAGAGTATCCTTTGAGTAAAGTCTATTTTGACAATACACTACTATTATTATTACTATTATTATTATTATTATTATTATTATTATTATTATTATTATCATTATTATTTAACAGAGATATATAACAACGAAAGATGGAAATATATAGTATCTGATAAAAACCAAAGCACTGCCTAAACACAACCAATATAATACGGCCCCAAGACTAGGTGGTGCAAGTACATGAGAAAACTACGGAAATGAGATCAAGTCTGTATACATGTCAAGATGTCTGAAATACAAATAGACATAAATATATAAAAAGGATAGAGACTCGGTAACTACCAAGAGATCCATGAAGTGAAGCTCACTCTAAGTCTCCGTGAAATCTCCTAGTTCCCATCAAAGGACCTGCACAAAAAGATGTGCAGAAGCGTAGTATGAATACACCACAATTGGCACCATGTAAGTATCAAGTCTAACCTCAAAAAAGTAGTGGCGAGGCTAGATGCTTCCAAATACTTACCACACAAGAATAATAACATAATTTAATAACTAAACAATAAGTAACATCGCGAATAACAAGAGTAACAAGTATCAACAGTTGAAAAGTATTAAGCATGCTTTTCTGGGACATAAATAACCATAACGCTGCTCAGATACCGAAATAAAAGATAACATGCTCAAATAACGGAGCGGGGACTCCCAATTAGAATATAAGGATGTCGAGTAACAATTAATAGTTAAAATAATATTTCTAAATGAGTCAATAATAAGAATGCATGCTCAACCGGTACAATATCCAGGTACCCGATAGACAATCCATGTATCAACATAATCCGATATATGATCCATGTATCGGTCCGATATAAAATTCATGTACCCACCACACTCACAGGGCCCAAGGTAACATGGGTAATCACCTGATTCTGGAGGGATGGATCCAAATCCAAGCGCAAACATGGGCATAATAACATCCCTCGTAAATCAATATCCGATTTTCATGTCCAATGTGTTGTAACTGTATTTCATCCACATGATTACTATTCGTGCCAAAATTCTCAGTCTAATTCACGTATCCATATTCAAAATGTATGTATATGCTCAAGAATTATAGATAAAAGGTGCACAAGGACTTAATAAATATCATATGGATATGTGTTAATGAAATCTCTATGTGACTATGGATAATTATGCAATTTCACATATAAAGAATAAGTTCCACTGCCTTCACAATTAATCATAAGCCTAAGCATGAATTCTAACATGAATAAGAGAGCAACGTAGTCCCATAAGTCAAATAAATCATTTAAAATTGAGCACGTAGAGAAAACAAGGCATACAATAATCCAATTCTTCTCCGGTTATAATATAAACTTGTTAAATGCATATACGCTCACCATCACGTATATACACTAACCCCAACACCTAGCAAGCAAGTCAAATCCTAGAGGTTTCCCTTTTAACAAGATTAGCCAAGAGATTCACCTCCACCCGGTAGCCTTAAAATCACCAAAAGTGCAAATTCCTCAAAAATTCAACTCTAAACGGCTCGAATCTTGTTAAAACAACCCAATAACGTCAAACAAAGCTATAAAAATTGATTCTAAGTAATAAAGCTCCAATCTTATCGAATAACAAAAAATCAACAAAAAAGTCAACCCGGGCTCGCTTATTGGAACTCGACAAAAGTCACAAATCCCGACTACCCATTCGGATACAAATCCAAATAAATAAGTTTCATCCAAAACCAACTCCAAATCGGGGTTCAAATATCCATTTTTCACATTAGAAAAGTTTTGCCAAAACCCCTAATTTTTCTCTCTTAGATTCACCAATCAAATGCCAAAATCAAAGATAGAATCATGAATAATAATTAAATCCGAGTCAAGAACACTTACCCAATCCAAGTGGGAGAATATCGCCTAAACATTGCCTCAATATGAGCTCTCAATCTCAAATATGATAAAATAGCTCAAAATTCTGAAAATAACAACTATAATTCTGCCCAGCGATACTCTTCGCGAATGCGGCCCAGTCCTCGCGTTCGCGAAGCACAAACAACTCCATCCCCAAAAATACCTTTCGCTAACGAGGTATGCTACCTGCGAACACAATGCACAAGGTCCAATGGCCTACACGAACGCGCTCGCCTTCCCGCAAACGTGAAGACCAAATGCTTGGCCAACTCCCAGCATTCCTTACGTTGTGAATGCAATGCCCATGTCGTGAATGCGAAGGCCAACTGCCTCACCCATCGGAAACGTGACTCTAATGTCGTGAACGTAAAGAAGAAAAACATCTTCCCATGGAATAAGCCTTCGTGATCGCAAGACATGCTCCGCAATCGCGAAGCACACCAGACTCCAATTCTTTAGCAACACGACCAAGTTCGAAATGATTCAAAATCCATCCGAAACATTTTTGAGCCCCTCAGCACCTCATCCATACATACCAACTAGTCCCAGAACATAACACTGACCTACTCAAGGTCTCAAATCACACAAAGTAACATCAAAACTACAAATCGCACCTCAATTCAAGATTAATGTACTAATCAACTTCCAACTTTTAAAAGTCATGTTGAACCATGCCTAAGCAACTCAGAATAACCCAAAAATTTTGCACACAAGTCCCAAATGATAAAATGAACCTATTCCAACCTCTGGAACAAAAATCTGAATCTGATCACCTCAAAGTCAACCCTGGTCAAACCTATGAACTCTCCAATCCTACAAATTGCTAACTTTCGGCAAATAGCACCAAAACATTAGAGGAACCTCCAAATCTTATTCTGAATATACGCCTACGTCAAAAATCACCATACAATCCTACTGATCATTGAAACACCTTTCCATGGTTGTTTCCACAAGTCAAACCTCGGTCAACTTTTATAACTTATGCTTCCACAAATGACATAAGTATTCCAAATCACTCCCGAAGCTAAACCAATCAACCCCGCAAGTCAAAACATAACAAACACACATACGGTATACATCAAATAGTGGAGCAAGGCTCAGATACACAAAATGGCCGGCTGAGTCATTACATTCTCCCCCTCTTAAAGAAACGTTCGTCCTCAAACGAGTTTAGAGACATACCTGGAGTGCCGAAAAGATGTGGATATCTTCTCTACATATTATGCTCGATCTCCTAAGTCGCCTCCTCAACCGCTTGACCTCTCCACTGAACCTTCACTGATGCAATATCCTTCGATCTCAGCTTCTGAACCTGCCTTTCCAAAATGGTAACTAGTTCCTCCTCATAAGCCAAGTTCTCATTCAACTACATCGAACTGAAATCTAACACATGTGACTGATTATCATGGTACTTCCGAAGCATGAAAAAATAAAATACCGGATGAACTCCCGATAAGCTGGGTGGCAAAGCAAACCTGTAAGCCACCTCGCCCACTCTCTCTAAAACCTCAAATGGGCCAATTTACCGAGGGCTCAACTTGCCCTTCTTCCCGAATCCCATCACACCTTTCATAGGCGAAACTCTAAGAAGAACCCTCTCACCCTCCATTACGAACCTTGCTATTGACATAACTCTTTTGTCTAGACTACACTGTATGAAGCTGCTCCTAAATCAACTTCACCTTCACCTTCTCCAAAGCATCATGAACTAGATCAGTGCCCAAAAACCTAACTTCCCTAGGCTCAACCAACCAACCATAGAACGACATTGCCTTCCATATAAGGCCTCATACTGGGCAACTTGGATACTCAACTGGGTACGTTATAACATATACTTTTGGGTAAGACTAGAGTTCTTAATATGATAAGGAGGTTATATTATGAGTTATTTTAGTCCTATGATAGTCGTGTGTTATGTTTTGAAGTCAAGAGAGTTTTGGAACAAAAGTTGGCAAAGGTCATCACAAGTTACATTCATAAAGGTGCCGAACATTAGGTCAAATGTAGCTGAGCTTTTCTCCCATTATACTTGGAATTACTGGATGATCCACTAACCAAATTTAAGATACTAACTCATTAAACCATTTGTGAATACGACATTGGAGTAGAGAGATATTCATGTTTTTGCGAGACTGCACAGGAAGCCCCTATGGGACCCACTTGGTCGGTGTCTGACCTTCACTTGTTTTTATCTCGTTTTTGGGATGAGATTTCCTCATTTTTCAACCTACTTCCATCCTCACACTCTAAAAACCCTCCCAAACAGTTCCCAATGGCTCCAAACAAATTCCAATAAAATACACCATAATCCAACATCAAAATTAGCCAAAGGTGAAGAATAACCCCTCTATGATGTTGTGATGTGAATAAGGATGATGGTTGAGCTAAGTTAAGCATAGGGTCTGAATGTTATTGATATTAGGCTATATAGATGATATTTATACCTTAATATTACCATTCTTTATTGTTGTTTTATAGGCGAATTTATAACAAAATTCTCTAATTGGTGTTCTTTTGCTTTGCAGGGAATAATCTAAGTGGGGAAGCACTACGGAGTGTTCTGGAGTCAATAATGTGAAGAAAACGCCCAATCAAGAAGCACCCGAGCTTAAAGAAGCAAAAATGGACTGAGGTGAAATCCACCGCGACCGCGGTGGAACCGCGGTTGAACCGCGGCAGACAATTACGCGAGGCAGAATGTTTAGCCTTCACCGCGGTCGCGCCGCGGTCTTGCCGCGGCCGCGGTGAACTGTTCAATTGCCAGAAAATTGGGCACCAAAGTGTAATTCAGGGAAAACGTATTCCAAACCCTTATAAACTTTAGAAGCTCGCCCAAGACATAATTAAGCTTGTTTTTAGACTACTTTGGAGGCAAGAACAAGTGTGAGAAGATCAACCAAACATTAGAGTTTTTCTATCTCCTTTTAATTCTTGCAATTATACATTATGAACAACTTTGTAGTTTTATTTTATTTTGTTATGAGCAGCTAAACAATTATCTAGGGTTGATGGAACCAATTGTTGGTTGAAGTTTTGACTCAACTTATTATAACCGAGCCGGATTTATTATATGATTGTTCAACTACGTTTTGTATGGTGATTAATTGAATGAGCCCTTGATTATTCGTGTCTAATTACCTTCTATTGCTTGAGAAAGAATATTAGGTTAGAATACTGTTGAACAACACCACTTTTGGGTAATTGAAGAGATTCATTACTTGAACTTAAAAGTGGATTTAGAGATAACGAAGCTTTGGTGGGATAAATTAGAGCTGTACAAATTGTCAGCTAGAACAGTTCGAGAGAATGCTCTAGTAAATTATCGTAGTTGATCGAGAGATAATTACGATAACCCATAGCTCTTAATCCTCATAGAGGATTACGACGAGATTATGGCGAAGGAGTCAAGACTTAAACTAGCAATTGGGGAAATCACTGCCCTAGACCTTTTTACCATTGAATTATCTTCAATCTAGCATATTGTTATTTTGAATATCATTTGAAGTAGTTAAACAAAAACCCAAGATTGAGTGATAAAAATCTTGCATCTAGAAATTGGTTGAGTTGATAATAGCATTGCTAACGAGTTGTAATAGATAGGTTAGTTCCCTGAGGTTCAACTCCGGACTTAAAACCGGATTATATTTGCAACAACCGCTTTGTCTTTTAGAAGGCATAGTTGGGCGTGATCAAATTTTGGCGCCGTTGCCAGGAAACTAACGGTGTTATTTATTACAACTTAGAAGTAGTGTTAGAATTATTAGTTTAAATCAATTTTCGAAGGTGTTAAACAATCTTTTCATTGAAATTCTCACGTTTGAACTCTTGTGGAAATACACCTAGAAATTCTTCAAGGACTGGAGAACTTCTAGAAGGACTTTCAGACCCCGAGAAAACATTCAGGGCATTGAACCGTGCCAACAAGAGGATCAAACAATCACAACAACCACACCAGCTTAAAATTGACATGGGTGACATAGAAAACGGCAACGGAAACGTTGAGGATGCGCCACACGCCCCAAACGTCACAGTAGTGGCACCTCTTATGCCAGAAGCTGCACTTTATGATTGGGCACAACCTACAGCTGACAACCTGGCTACTGCCATAGCTGTGCCCCCAATTCAAGCGGAGACATTCCAGATCACCAACAACATGCTGCATCTTCAGCAGAATAAGGGATTGTTCTCCAGGTCACACATTGAAGACCCTCAGCAACACTTGAAAAATTTTCTGTCGATTTGTGTGACCCAAAGGCAGCCTAATGTGACCCCGGAAGCTATCAAGTTGTTACTATTCCCGTTCTCTATGACTGGGGAAGCTCAGACTTGGTTAAATTCGCTCCCTATTAATTCCATTGTCACCAGGGAGGAATTAGTCAAGTAGTTCCTGAATAAGTTCTACCCGCCCAACAAGACTGCAAGGCAGATTGATGAAATATTGCAGTACAAGCAGCACCCGACTGAGACCTTGCAGGAAACTTGGGAAAGATTCAAAGGGATGCTAGTGAAGTGTCCTCACCATGGTATTCCAGACCAGATGCTCGGTCAGAGGTTCTACATGGGGTTAGCTAACAATTTAAAGGCCAATGTGGATTCTTCAGCTGGAGGTGCATTTTTGAGTAAGACATTCACCGAGTGAAAAGTCCTTCTTGACAAGATGCCCCAGAATTCGGGGTGGATGACTAGAGGTACAACACTGGCACCCTTAGTACATTCAGTTCCTCTTGACCCAAATAATTCACATGCAGAGAACATAGCCACACTCATGACTCAGATGAGTATACTGACAAAGAAGATTGATAAGATGGGTACAAAGCAAGTGCATATTGTGGACACAACAAATGGAGGACTGTGTACACCCTGCGTTAAACAGTCTTATGTATGTTCATGGAGTGGAGAAGGTGACAATCAAGGGGTAAGAGAAGATATGAATTATGTCAACAACTTTGGGGGCCAGAGACAAGGAGGACAGCAGTGGAGACCAGCACCAAATCAACAATACAGACCAAACATGCCACAACCTGGAGGTATGCAACCCCAAGGCCAAATGGTGCCAGTACCATATCAGAGACAACAGGGCTACCTACAGCAAAATCAGCAACAGTTGACATATCAGCCACCTCCTCAGCAGCAAGATAACAACATGGTAGAGATCAGGGGTATGCTTCAGCAACTCATTGGGAGAAATGGTAAGATGCAGGAGAAGTTGGCAGTGCATGATTCAGCTATAAAAAACATTGAAACTCAGTTAGGGCAGCTGTCTATGGCCTTAAACAACCGCCCCCAGGGAACATTGCCAGCGGACACAAACACTAACCCCAAGGAGCAAAACCCGAACCAGCTGATGGCAGTAAGTCTCCGGAATGGGAGAGATTTAGACAGAGAGAAGGAGTTGCAAAAGCCAGCAAAGAGACTACGCCAGCCACTCCAGTTCCATTAGAGGTAGATGAACCAGCAAAACTTACTGAAGTGGTGGTTGAACAGGTTAGGATGACAGGGGTAAGGCTAAGGTGAGTGAACAAGCTGCAGAACAGGTGGTACCTCTTGTGCCACAAAACCCCCAACAGAGAGAAGCCAGCAAACAGTACACAAAGGGTGATACCTGCACCATTCCCTCAGAGACTGGTAAAACAAAAGAAGGAAGATCAATACAGGAAATTCATGGAGATGCTGCGTCAAATTCAGTTGAATATTCCTCTGATGGATGCTTTGAGGGAGATGCCAGGCTATGCAAAGATGATGAAAGATCTAATGTCAAGGAAGTTTGATTTTCAGGACCTATCCACAGTAACTCTGACTCAGACATGCAGTGCAGTAGTGACAAGACCCATGGCTCAAAAGATGTCTGACCCAGGTAGCCTTACTATTCCGTGCACCATTGGAAGCTATTCCTTTGCAAAGGCATTATGTGACTTAGGAGCCAACATAAATTTGATGCCTCTGGCCATATACACCAAAATGGGCATTGGCAGAGCTAGACCAACTTTGATGCTGTTGCAACTGGCTGACCGCACTGTTAAAAGACCAACTAGGATTCTTGATGATGTGTTGGTACAAGTGGGGAAGTTTGTGTTCCCCAGAGACTTTGTTATTCTGGATTGTCAGGTAGATGAGGATATACCTATCATTTTAGGGAGGCCATTCTTAGCCACTGGGAGAGCACTGATCGATTGTGAAACTGGGCAATTAAAAATGAGGCTGAACGATGAAGAAGTCATATTCAACGTTCAGCAATCCATGAGGAGACCCAGTGAATATGCTAATTGCTCCCTAGTGGAGGCAGTGGATGTGATCCTACACGAAGATGATGTGACCCTGACCGCTAAAGATCCATTGGAGGCATGCCTGACAAATTTAGAGGAGATGGATGGTAAAGGATTAGCTGAGTGGGTCATGGAGCTTGAAGGCCAAGGATTCTGGAAAAGGGAACCTCAGTTCGAGTCCCTAGATTTAGAAAAAAGGGCTACACCTCCAGCAAAGCCATCAATAGAGGAACCAACCAAGCTGGAGCTGAAACCGCTCCCAGCTCACCTCAGGTACATTTTCTTAGGGCCTGATTCTACTTTGCCTGTTAGTATATCATCCGGTTTGCTAGATGTGCAGGTAGAGCAACTCCTACAGGTACTACGAGAATGTAAGACTGCCATTGGTTGGACCATGACAAACATAAAGGGTATCAACCCAGCCTTCTGTATGCACAAGATTCTCTTGGAAAAAGGGCACAAACCTTCCAGAGAACATCAACGAAAGCTGAAACCCGAATGTGAAAGAGGTGGTGAAGAAGGAAGTGAACAAATGGTTAGATGCGGGAATCATCTTCCCCATCTCTGACAGCAATTGGGTCAGCCCTGTCCAATGTGTGCCGAAAAAGGGGGAATGACGATCGTACAAAATGAGAACAACGAGTTGATCTCGACTCGTACAGTCACGGGATGGCGGATTTGCATGGATTACCGGAAATTAAACACAGCCACCCGGAAGGACCACTTCCCCCTACCATTCATTGACCAATGTTGGACAGGCTGGCCGGGCGATCGCACTTTTGTTTCTTGGATGGATATTCGGGGCACAATCAGATCTCAATAGCCCCCGAAGACAGAGAGAAAATATCATTCACTTGTCCGTATGGCATCTTCGCCTTTCGGAGTATGCCTTTTAGGCTTTGCAATGCACCGACGACATTTCAACGGTGCATGTTAGCCATTTTCACAGACATGGTGGAGGACATAATGGAGGTTTTCATGGATGATTTCTCCATGGTGGGGGATTCATTCGAGGACTATCTTCACAACTTAAGAAGAGTGCTCAAAAGATGTGTAGAGAAAAATTTAGTACTGAACTGGGAGAAGTGCCATTTTATGGTACAAGAAGGGATAGTCCTAGGGCATCGAGTGTCCAGCAAAGGAATTGAGGTTGACCACGCTAAGGTTGACATGATTGAGAAGTTGCCACCGCCTACTACAGTCATGGCAGTGAGAAGTTTCCTTGGGCACGCCAGGTTCTATAGGCGATTCATAAAAGATTTCTCCAAAATTGCTAACCCGTTATGTAAACTCCTTGAAAAGGATCACCCCTTTGTGTTTGCTAATGATTGCAGGTTGGCATTTGAGGAGTTAAAGAAGAGATTGGTGACTGCACACATCATTGTTGCACCCAACTGGGAGCAACCATTTGAGCTCATGTGCGACGCAAGTGACTATGCCATAGGAGCAATCTTGGGGCAACGAAAAGATAAACTGATGCACCCGATTTACAACGCAAGAAGAACGCTAAGTGGTGCACAACTCAATTACACCGTGACGGAGAACAAGATGTTGGCTGTCGTTTTTGCATTCGACAAATTCAGGTCATACTTGATTGGCTCGAAAGTTATTGTTTACACTGACCATGCAGCAATTAGGTACCTGATAGAAAAGGAGTCAAAGCCACGCTTGATTCGCTGGGTTCTTCTGTTACAAGAATTCGATTTAGAGATACGTGACAGAAAAGGGACAGAGAACCAAGTAGCTGACCACCTCTCAAGGTTGGAAGGAGCTGAAAAGAACGTAGAGGTCGAGGACATAACAGAGACATTCCCGGATGAACAACTACTAGCAATGACAATGGAAGAGGCACCATGGTATGCAGACATTGCTAATAATTTAGCAAGTGGTATTGTACCTCATGAACTCTCCTCAATTCAAAAGAAAAAGTTCTTTCGTGATTGTCGGTCTCATTATTGGGATGAACCTCTATTGTTTAAAATCTGTGTAAATAACATGATCCGGCCGTGTATCCCCGAGAAAGATCAAAATTCTATTTTGCAGGCTTGCCAT
This sequence comes from Nicotiana attenuata, assembly GCF_001879085.1. Taxonomy (NCBI): domain Eukaryota; kingdom Viridiplantae; phylum Streptophyta; class Magnoliopsida; order Solanales; family Solanaceae; genus Nicotiana; species Nicotiana attenuata. The sequence goes on from NW_017674151.1 coordinate 48,753, forward strand.
GCTTCACCATATGGTGGACACTTCGGAGGAATTCGCACAACAGCTAAGGTGTTGGAGTCGGGCTTGTATTGGCGAACTCTGTTCAAGGATGACCATGCTTGGGTCAAAAGTTACGATGAATGCCAAAGGACAAGCAACATATCTCGCAGACACGAGATGCCAATGACCACAATTCAAGAGGTGGTGGTTTTTGACATGTGGGGGATCGACTTCATGGGGCCATTTGTCAGCCCGTATGGTAACAAGTACATATTGGTAACAGTTGACATGTCTCCAAGTGGGTCGAAGTATTGGCTCTCCTGACCAATGATGCTAAAGGGGTAACAGGCTTTCTGAAGAAGAACATTTTCACACGTTTTGGCACCCCAAGAGCTATACTCAGTGATGGCGGAACCCATTTCTGCAATAGAGCGTTCGCACGGCTATTGGAAAAGTATGGAGTTCGTCACAAGGTGACCACCCCATACCACCCACAATCGAGCGGACAAGTTGAAGTGTCCAACATGGAGATTAAAAGTGTCCTTACAAAAACAGTGAATGCAACAAGGAGTGATTGGGCAAGGAAGCTGGATGATGCATTGTGGGCGTACCACACAGCCTTCAAAACTCCAATTGGTATGTCACCGTACAAGTTGGTGTTTGGAAAGGCATGCCACCTCCTGGTTGAGCTTGAGCACAAAGCACTTTGGGCATTGCGGTAGTTGAACTTGGACTTGGAGATCGCAGGCACTAACAGAGTCACTGGGTTACATGAGGTAGAGGAATTCAAGTTCCAGGCATTCGAGAGTGCTACATTATACAAAGAACGGATGAAACTGATGCATGACAAGCACATAGTGGACCAAAACTTCAAATCCGGAGAGCTAGTTTTGTTATACAACTCCAGATTGAGATTGTTTCCGGGTAAGTTGAAGTCCTGATGGTCAGGACCTTCAGAGTGGTGCAAATGTTCCCAAGTGGAGCTGTTGGGATTGAATCAGAGGATGGGATGAATAAGTTCACAGTGAATGGTCAGAGGTTGAAACACTACCTTGGAATGGCAAATGAGAAAGGGGACCGAGAGATAATAATGTTGGAAGAGCCCTAGTACGTGAATGAGGAGTGATGCTCCGAGCCTGCGTCGTGCTGCGACGTTAAATCGGGCGCTGCGTGGGAGGCAACCCACGATTGTTGTGTTTCATTTGTGTATGTAACCATGATTATAAAAAAAAAAACTGGGCAGCACCGCGACCGCGGTGAGAGACGAGGATTCTGCCTCAAAATTGTCCAACCCACCACGACCGCGGTGGGACCGCGGTAGGACCGCGGTGAAACATTAGTATACTGTCTCAATTTTGTCAACCCACTGCAACCGCGGTGGGACCGAGGCTCGACCGCGGTGAGGCGTTAAATATCATCACCCAGGTAAGTTTTCTAATTATTTTTTTTCTTTATTTATTTTATTCTCTTTTTCAACCCCCCTTCTTCTTACATCAAAATAACCGACCCACCCCCTCACTCTCCTAATTTCTCTCTCTCTCTAAACCCTAACCTCTCAAATCCCTCCTCTCTTCTTCTTCTTCTTCTTCTTCAGTCATACTACTCCCCCCATCTCCATTCCTCTTTCTCTTTCTTCCATCAAGGTATGTAACTTCCCCCCTACCTTTTCTTTTGTATTTTGTTGTAGTTGTATGCTAGCTTAATGTTTGTAATTGTGTAGTAATTTTTAGTAGACTTTTGTTATTTTTTCTTCTTTTTTTTTCTTTTGAAATTCATTTTTGTACTTACTTGTGAAGGGGTTATGTGTATACTGTGGTGGAGAGGTGGATGTTTGTGGGTGTTAACCTAATTGTTGTGGGGTGTAATGGTGTAGTACAACTTGTGATTTGGGGGAAACATTGAAGTATCCATATGGGTTATATGTGTGAGGAATTATCTTGCTCACAAGGTGTTTGGGGAATTTCCCTAATGGAGTTATAAGGGCTAATGTGACATGGTTGTGGTGAAGTCTGAGTAACCACCCATTGTTCACACATCTAACACCCTCACTGATAGGCATTTATCTGTTTGACAGGTAAAATGAATCCATCTAGGAAGAGACACAACACCGGGTCCTCCGCTAGTGGACCGGGAAGCTCCTCGAGAGCTAGGAGTCAAGCTAGTGCGCCACAATTTGACCACACTAGGTTTGTCTCCAAACCGGCAGAGGACAGGTACAATGCAAAGGCGGCTAAGAAATTGTTACATGAGGTGCATATTGACCGAGAAGCCTTAGAGGTGGAATGCCCGAATATCTTCAATGAGTTGAGGAGGTGTCAGCTGGACATTTTCTTTGAGGAACCGGATGAGGCCAATGTTCAGATGGTAAGGGAATTCTATGCTAACTGCCCGGAACATGAGAATGGGGTTGTTACTGTACGCAATACCTGGGTAAATGCGTCCATCGAGGCCATCCGCAGGGTGTACCGGCTGCTAGTGTTCCGGGGGGAATCTGATGCTTATCGTACTTATAGCCGATCAAGTGCCTTGTGGGCAACTCTTCTTGAAACTATTTGTGTGCCAGATAGAGAATACATATGGATAAAGCACCGGATCACACATAACTCCCGGTCTCTCAATTGGGAGGCTAAGTGTTGGCTCACAATTATCAACAGTCGGCTGTTGCCCTCCAGCAATACGACCGATGTCAATTAACCACGAGCGGCAGCGATCTACTGTTTCATGGCCCACAGGGATTTTGATGTGGCCCAACTCATTCATGAGGAGATGTTCATTCACTCACCTGAGATACTCAAAGGTTTCTACTTCCCTTCTCTGGTTACTAAACTGTGCCGTGCTGCTAAAGTCCCTGAAAACCTTAGAGTTGATGGGAAACTGCCATGGAAAGTCCCGTTCCTGGCAAGGAAAATCGGACTTAGAAGAGAGCCAGTGGTGAGTGTTGATGAATCGGATGATGAATTTGATGATGATGATGCTGAGGTAGCTGAGGTCCCACCACCTACGAGAGTTGATGAGGCAGGCACATCACAGCCCTGCCGAAGAACCCACCTGACAGCCCTGGAGCAGGAAATGGCCGGTCTCCGCACTTCTGTCACAGAATTAAGCACCAGAGTTGACACTCTGACCACTCAACAGGGAAAGTCGGAGAAGAAGATTATGGGGGCTTCGAGCGCGAGGATGAGCATGTCACCTGGATCCTGGCACCGAATCTAATCAGGAATGATCTTTAGGGAAGTCCCCCTTTCTTACTCTACTCTTTATTTGTTGACATGGGGATATGCCATATTTTTAAGTGTGGGGTGGGGATGGCTGTTGTTGTAAATAGATTGTGTAACTGTGATATCCCGACCCATCGTCTCATGAGTTACCGCTCCGTTTCCCCCATTTTTCTGCTTCTTTATGATTCATTATCAGTGTCTTGGGTGATCGAGTTGGTTTGGAGTGATTATAGTAGGAAATGAGACACTTAGTCTCTTTTAAGAAGGCTTGAATTTGCGAAGTTAGTATTTTGGCGATTTCCGGTTGATGGGTGAGATTTTGATCCGAGGGTCGGAACGGAATTCCAAGAGTTGCTGTAGCTTCGTTATGTGATTTGGGACGTGTGTGTAAAATTTCAGGTCATTCGGAGGTGATTTGGTTAGGTTTTTGATCAAATGCGTGTTTCGGAAGTTTTAGAAGAACTTAGGCTTGAATTCGATGTAATTTGATGGTTTTGGTGTTGTTTGAGGTGTTTTGATGATTGGAGCAAGTTTGAATGATGTTTTAGGATGCGTTGGTACTTTTGGTTGAGGTCCCGGGGGCCTCGGGGTGATTTCGGATGGCTAACGGGGAGTTTTGAGCCTTGTGTGTTGCAGGTTTTTCTGTTGCTCCAGGTGTTTTCGCACTTGTGGTTTGGGGACCGCAGGTGCGGTCTCGCAGATGCGGAGGAGAGAGGCGCAGTTGCGGTCTTATAAAGGCACGCCAGGAACCGCAGATGCGGAGTGGGGACCGCATCTGCGAAGTCGCAGATGCGACAAGTTGACCGCATATGCGGGATTGGGGCTTTAAGTGAATTTCCACAGATGCAGAGGCTGTGACCGCAGAAGCGGTACCGCAGAAGCAGTACCATAGAAGCGGATTTTGAGACCGCAGGTGCGGTTTCGACTGGGCAGATGTATATATGCTTCTTCTTCGCGAATTTTGAAGGGTTTGTTCATTTTTAACTCGGACTTGGAGGATTGTGCGCGAATTTAAAGAGGGATTTCAAGGAGCTTCGATAAGGTAAGGATTTTTGGACCCAAAACACGATTCTATGGTGCTATTTCATGAATTAGGACTGGAAATTTAAGGAATTAATGGACAAAAATGGTGGTTTAGGGCTTGAACTTAAGAGAGCAAAAATTGAGGATTTGAAGGGTCAACTGAACTCCGATTCTTGTGTTTTGAATGTGTATAAACTCGTGGGGAGATAAGGAGTCTAATGATGCGAAAATTTCTGAATTTTGAGAAGTGGGCCCGGGGCTCGGGTTTTGCTAATTTCGAGATTCTTGATATTTTTTGATTGTTTTCGATTGGATATTATTTCCTTAGCATATTGTGACGTATTCGTTGTGGTTTTGATCAAATTCAACGCGCGAGGAGGTCGATTTGAGAGGCAAGGGCATAGCGAGCTAGAGTTTGGCCTGTTTGAGGTGAGTAATGATTATAAATGATGTCCTAAGGGTTTGAAACCCCGGATTTGCACAATGTAGTGCTATGTTGAGGTGAGACACACGCTGTATGATGAGCGTGGGGTCCATTACTACTAGGGACTGTGACTTGGTCCATCCCGATTGGTGATTTTTACCGTATTTTGACTGAGATTTAAATATTACCATTATGATCTGGGCTAGTTGCCATGTTTGGGGCCTTGTGCCGACCTGTAGAACCCCCTAGGGGGTCAGTTTCTACTGATTATCCTCGCTTTTAACTGTTAAAAACTTATATACTCAGTAGTGTTTCTAACTGTTTCGACNGGTTTGAAACCCCGGATTTGCACAACGTAGTGCTATGTTAAGGTGAGACACACGCTGTATGATGAGCGTGGGGTCCATTACTACTGGGGATTGTGACTTGGTCTATCCCGATTGATGATTTCACCGCATTTTTGACTGAGATTTAATAGTTATCATTATGATTTGGGCTAGTTGCCATGTTTGGGGCCTTGTGCCGACTTGTAGAACTCTTAGGGGCATTATGAATGATTTTCCTCACTTTACTTGTTAAAAACCATATCCTCAGTCATGTTTCTAACTGTTTAAAACAATATGAACCGGTTTTTGAAATGTTAATCCTAAATGAAAGAAATATGTTGGTTGAGATTCCTACCTTATATTATTGTGCCCGAGAGGCTGTGATTATAATGACTGAGAGGGGTTTAGAACCCAAATGGTGAAGATGTTATATATATAGTGTGGATCGGGCTGCACGCCGCAGCAAATACTTGTATGGATCGGGCTGCACGCCGCAGCAAATATATATGTGGATCGGGCTGCGCGCCGCAGCAATATAGCGTTTGGGCTGTAGGAGCCTCTCCTGGAGTCTGCACACCCCCAGTGAGTGCAGTCGACTATTTATATGGATCGGGCTATGCGCCACAACGATGTACGAATCGGGCTGCACGCCGCAGCGGTCATTTTGATTTTGGTGATTGTGAGAGATATATGGTTACTGTGTTCGAGGAACGGGTTTATACTTGTTAAATACCTGATAAGCTACCTGTTTTACCTGATCTAAGAGATTTCACTTGACTTCTTCACTATTTTGCTGTTTTAAGTTGATTTACTGCTTTGATATAGAACTACTTAGTGTTTTTACGTGATTTCTTACTGTCAGCCATTATTTATGATTATTACTCACTGAGTCGGAGTACTCACATTACTCCCTTCACCTTGCGTGCAGATCCAGGTGTTCCCGAGGCATAGTGAGGGCTTCTTGCTGATCATCATCCACCGGAGTTATCGAGGTAGCTGCATGGCGTCTGCAGACCCGATCTCTCCTTCTATCTTTACCTTTCAGCATATTCTAGACTATCTTTTTGTTAGGCTGTTTAAAAACTTGTAATAGAGGCTCTTGACTTGTGACATCGGATCGGTGGGCTATTGTAGAGATATCGTTATGGTTTTCTACATACTTTATCTTTTGTTTCAGACTTCTGTTGATGTTGAATTGGTAATTAACTCTGGTATGTGGTAACAAATTTTAAGCAAAGGGAGTTGTGAGTGTTAATTGGCCGGTCTTGCCTAGCAATGTGTTGGGCGCCATCACGACCGGGGTTGGGGTCGTGACAAGTTGGTATCAGAGCCTAGGTTACCTTGGTCTCACGAGTCATGAGCCGGTTTAGTAGAGTCTCGCGGATCGGTACGAAGACGTCTATATTTATCCTCGAGAGGCTGCAAAACCTTTAGGAAAAACTTCATCTTCTTGAAATTCTTGTCGTGCGAACTTGTGGACGACCACCAGTACCACCCACTGAGGCCACCAGAGGCCGTGGACGCGGTCGTGGTCATGGTAGAGGCAGAGTAGCGAGGGCAGCATCTGTTGATCCACCAGCTGTCCCAGCTCCGGATCAGACTCCAGCAGCACCAGTTCAGGCACCAGTTGTGCCCATCGTGATTCCAGGTCTACAAGAGACCTTGACACAGATTTTGACAGTTTGCACCGGCCTGGCTTAGGCAGTTTCAGCCACCACAGCAGCAACTGCTTCGCAGGCCGGGGGAGGCAACCAGACCCCCGTTGCTCGCACACCTGAGCAGGTAGTGCAGGGACTACAGATGCCAGAGGCACCTCCAGCTCAGTCGGTTGCACCAGTGCAGGAGTTCAGGGTTCTAGTTATGCCGGAGGATGAGCAACGTCATCTTGAGAGGTTTGGTAGACTCCAGCCTGCGACATTCAGTGGTGCTGAGGGCGAGGATGCCCAGGGTTTTCTTGACAGGTGTCAGCGGATGCTCCGTACAGCAGGGGTTCTTGAGTCTAGTGGTGTGGCATTTACCACCTTTCAGTTTACTGGGGATGCCTTCACTTGGTGGGATGCGTATGAGAGGCGTAGGCCGGATGGTGCAGCGCCCCTTTCTTGGCAGCAATTCTCCACTCTTTTCTTGGAGAAGTATGTACCGCAGTCCCGTAGATAGGAGTTGCGTAGGCAGTTTGAGTGGTTGAAGTAGGGAGATATGACCGTGACCCAGTACGAGATGAGGTTTTCGGAGTTGGCTCGTCATGCCACCTGGATGATTCCGTCAGATCGTGAGAGGATCAGGAGATTTGTGGATGGCCTTAACTACCATCTCCGTATTCTGATGACTAGAGAGAGAGTATTAGGTGCTATGTTCGAGGAGGTGGTGGATATCGCTCGTGATATCGAGTCAGTTCGCCGTCGGGATCGAGAGGAGAGGGAGGACAAAAGGCCTCGTGGATCGGGCAGTTACAGTGGTGCTCCTTTGAGGGGCCAGTTCCAGCATGGTAGAGGTCGTTCTTTCAAGCCTGCTCAGTCGGCCCGTCCAGAGTATTGTGGGGCATCTTCAGGTCATGGTCATCATGGGCCTCAGTAGGGCCAGCCTTCACTCAGCGCCCTCCCAACTCAGAGTTTATCTTGTGCCCCATCAGCTCAGGGTTCTTCCGCGCTGAGTGCATCTGCTAGTCACTCAGGTGCGATGGGTTCCCTTCAGCCCCCATCTCCAGCACTGGGTAGTTGTTATGAGTGCGGAGAGTTTGGTCACATGAGGATGTAGTGTCCTCGACTCTGTGACGGTCAGCATTAGTAGAGGGGTCAGCCCTCGACTTCTGCTCCAGTTACTTCACCACCCGCCCAGCCAGCTAGGGGTGGAGATCAGGCAGCCAGGGGTCGGCCTAGAGGGGGAGGTTGATCAGGCGGTGGCAAGCTCGTTTTTATGCTATTCCAGGCAGGACAGATGCCATTGCTTTAGATGCTGTCGTTACAGGTATTGTTTCAGTCTGCGACAGAGATGCCTCCGTATTATTTGATCCCGGTTCCACCTATTCTTATGTGTCCTCATATTTTGCTCACTATTTGAGTGCGCCCCGAGAGTTTCTTGCTTTACCTGTTCATGTGTCTACCCCGGTGGGCGATACTATTGTTGTGGACCGTGTGTACCGGTCATGTGTTGTGTCTATTGGGGGTCTGGAGACCCGAGTGGATCTATTTCTATTGAGCACGGTGGACTTTGATGTTATTTTGGGCATGGATTGTCTATCTCCGTGTCATGCTATTCTAGACTGTCATGCTAAGACAGTCACTTTGGCTATGCCGGGTGTACCGGGATCGAGTGGGGTGGTGTGACTGATTATGTTCCGAGTAGAGTGATTTCTTTCTTGAAGGCCCAGCGTATGGTTGGGAAGGGTTGTCCTTCATATCTAGCATTTGTGCGGGATGTTGGAGCTGAGACTCCCACTATTGATTCTGTCCCAATTGTGAGGGACTTCCCTGATGTATTTTCTGCAGACCTGCCGGGCATGCCACCGGACAGGGATATTGATTTTGGTATTGACCTGGTGCCGGGCACTCAGCCCATTTCTATTCCGCCTTATCGGATGACACCAGCAGAGTTGAAAGAATTGAAGGAGCAGCTTCAGGAACTCCTAGATAAGGGGTTCATTCGGCCTAGTATGTCACCTTGGGGTGCGTCAGTTCTGTTTGTGAAGAAGAAGGATGGCACAATGAGAATGTGCATCGATTAGAGCCAATTGAACAAGGTAACAATTAAGAACAAGTATCCCCTGCCTCGCATTGATGATTTATTTGATCAGCTTCAGGGAGCGAGGGTGTTCTCCACGATCGATCTCCGTTCGGGCTATCACCAGTTGAAGATCAGGGATTCAGATATTCTTAAGACTGCTTTCAGGACTAGACATGGTCACTATGAGTTTCTTGTCATGTCTTTCGGGCTGACCAATGCCCCAGCAGCGTTCATGCATTTGATGAACAGTGTATTCCGACCTTATCTGGATTCGTTCGTTATTGTTTTCATTGATGATATTCTGGTGTACTCGCGTAGTCAGGAGGAGCACGCGGAGCATCTGCGAGTTGTATTGCAGAGATTGAGGGAGGAGAAGCTTTATGCAAAGTTCTCCAAGTGTGATTTTTGGCTCAGTTCAGTGGCTTTCTTGGGACACGTGGTGTCCAGCGAGGGTATTCAGGTCGATCCAAAGAAGATAGAGGCGGTTCAGAGTTGGCCTAGACCGTCCTCAGCCACAGAGATTCGTAGCTTTCTTGGATTGGCAGGCTATTATCGCTGATTTGTTCAGGGATTTTCATCCATTGCATCGCCCTTGACCAAGTTGACTCAGAAGGGTGCTTCATTTGCATGGTCGGACGAGTGTGAGGAGAGCTTTCAGAAGCTCAAGACAGCCTTGACCACAGCTCCAGTATTGGTTTTGCCGTCAGCTTCAGGTTCATATACCGTATATTGTGATGCTTCGAGAGTTGGGATTGGTGTATTGATGGAGGAGGGTAGAGTTATTGCTTATGCTTCTCGTCAGTTGAAGCCCCATGAGAAGAACTACCCCGTTCATGATTTGGAGTTGGCTGCCATAGTTCATGCATTGAAGATTTGGAGGCATTACTTGTATGGCGTATCTTGTGAGGTATTCACTAATCATTGCAGTCTTCAGCATTTGTTCAAGCAAAAGGATATTAATTTGAGGCAGCGGAGATGGCTAGAGTTGCTTAAGGATTATGATATTACTATTCTGTATCATCCAGGGAAGGCCAATGTAGTGGCCGATGCTTTGAGCCAAAAGGCAGTGAGTATGGGGAGTTTAGCGTATATTCCAGTTGGGGAGAGACCCCTTGCAGTTGATGTTCAGGCTTTGGCCAATCGGTTTGTGAGACTAGATATTTCGGAGCCCAGTCGGGTGTTGGCTTGTGTGGTTTCTCGGTCTTCCTTGTATGATCGCACCAGAGAGCGCCAGTATGATGACCCGCATTTTCTTGTCCTTAAGAACATGGTTCAGCATGGTGATGCCAGAGATGTGACCATCGGTGATGATGGTGTGTTGAGGATGCAGGGCCGGATTTGCGTGCCCAATGTGGATGCGCTTAGGGAGTTGATTCTGGAGGAGGCCCATAGCTCGCGGTATTCTATTCATCCGGGTGCCGCGAAGATGTATCAGGATCTTAGACAGCTCTATTGGTGGAGAAGAATGAAGAAAGATATTGTGGGATTTGTAGCTCGGTGTCTCAATTGTCAGCAGGTGAAATACGAGCATCAGAGACCGGGTGGTTTGCTTCAGCAGATGGATATCCGAGTGGAAGTGGGAGAGGATCACTATGGACTTTGTTGTTGGACTTTCTCGGACTTCGAAGAAATTCGATACTATTTGGGTGATTGTGGATCGGCTGACCAAGTCCGCGCACGTCATTCCGGTGTGTACTACCTATTCTTCAGAGCAGCTGGCAGGGATTTATATCCGGGAGATTGTTCGGTTGCATGGTGTTCCGGTTTCTATCATTTCAGATAGGGGTACTCAGTTTACTTTGCAGTTTTGGAGAGCCGTGCAGAGAGAGTTGGGTACTCAGGTGGAGTTGAGCACAGCATTTCATCCTCAGACGGACGGACAATCTGAGCATACTATTCAGATATTTGAGGACATGTTGCGTGCTTGCGTCGTTGATTTTGGAGATTCATGGGATGAGTTTTTGCCGCTTGCCAAGTTTGCCTACAACAACAGCTACCAGTCGAGCATTCAGATGGCTCCGTATAAGGCTTTGTATGGGAGGCGGTGTAGATCTCTAGTTGGTTGGTTCGAGCCCGGTGAAGCTAGGCTATTGGGGACAGACTTAGTCCAGGATGCATTAGAGAAGGTGAAGGTGATTCAAGAGAGACTCCGTACAGCACAGTCGAGGTAGAAGAGTTATGCGGACAGGAAGGTTCGAGATGTATCCTACATGGTTGGCGAGAAGGTCCTGTTGAAGGTTTCACCCACAAAGGGTGTTATGAGATTCGGAAAGAAAGGGAAATTGAGTCCGCAATTCATTGGGCCTTTTGAGGTACTCCGGAGGATCGGGGAGGTGGCTTATGAGCTTGCCTTGCCACCCAGCTTGTCGAGCGTGCATCCAGTTTTTCATGTTTCTATGCTCCGAAAGTATATTAGAACCCGTCCCATGTTCTAGATTTCAGTACGTTTCAGTTGGAGGGTGATTTGACTTATGATGTAGAGCTAGCAGCCATTTTGGATCGTCAGGTTTGGAAGTTGAGGTCAAAGGATGTTGCTTCGGTGAAGGTGCAGTGGAGAGGTCGGCCCGTGGAGGAGGCTACCTGGGAGACCGAGTGGGAGATGCGGAACAGATACCCTCACCTATTTGAGGCTTTAGGTATGTTTCTTGACTCACTTGAGGACGAGAGTTTGTTTAAGTTGGGGAGGATGTGACAACCCGACCCATCATCTCATGAGTTTCCCCTCTGTTTTCCCCATTTTCTGCTTCTTTATGCTTCATTATCAGTGTCTTGTGTGATCGAGTTGGTTTGGATTGATTTTAGTGGGAAGTGAGACACTTAGTCTCTTTAAGGAATGCTTAGTTTGGAAAAGTCAACCGGATGTTGACTTATGCATTAGAGGGCTCGGAAGTAATTTCCGATGATTCGGTTAGCTTCGGGGGATGATTTGTGACTTAGGAGTGTGATCGGAAGTGGTTTTGGAGGTCCGGTGTAGAATTAGGCTTGAATTGGCGAAGTTAGTATTTTGGCGAATTCCGGTTGATAGGTGAGATTTTGATCCGAGGGTCGGAATGGAATTCCGAGAGTTGCTATAGCTTCGTTATGTGATTTGGGATGTGTGCGTAAAATTTCAAGTCATTCGGAGGTGATTTGGTTGGGTTTTTGATCAAATGCGTGTTTCGGAGGTTTTAGAAGAACTTAGGCTAGAATCCGATGTGATTTGATGGTTTTGGTGTTGTTTGAGGTGTTTTGATGATTGGAGCAAGTTTGAATGATGTTTTAGGATGCGTTGGTGGTTTTGGTTGAGGTACCGGGGGCCTCGGGGTGATTTCGAATGGCTAACGGGGAGTTTTGAGCCTTGTGTGTTGCAGGTTTTTCTGTTGCTCCAGGTATTTTCGCACCTGCGGTTTTGCGGACCGCAGGTGCGGTCTCGCAGATGCGGAGGAGAGAGACGCAGGTGCGGTCTTATGAAGGCACGTCAGGAACTGCAGATGCGGAATGGGGACCGCATCTGCGGAGTCGCAGATGCCACAAGTTGACCGCAGATGCGGGATTGGGGCTTTAAGTGAGTTTTTGCAGATGTGGAGGGTGTGACCGCAGAAGCGGTACCGCAGAAGCGGATTTTAGACCGCAGATGCGATTTTGTCTGGGTAGATGTATATATGCTTCTTCTTCGCAAATTTTGAAGGGTTTGTTCATTTTTAACTCGGACTTGGAGGATTGTGGGCGAATTTAAAGAGGTATTTCAAGGAGCTTCGATAAAGTAAGGATTTTTGGACCCAAAACACGATTCTATGGTGCTATTTCATGAATTAGGACTTGAAATTTAAGGAATTAATGGACAAAAATAGTGGTTTAGGGCTTGAACTTAAGAGAGCAAAAATTGAGGATTTGAAGGGTCAATTGAACTCCGATTCTTGTGTTTTCGATATGTATAAACTCGTGGTGAGATAAGGAGTCTAATGATGCAAAAATTTCTGAATTTTGAGAAGTGGTCCCGGGCTCGGGTTTTGCTAATTTCGAGATTCTTGAAATTTTTCGATTGTTTTCGATTGGGTATTGTTTCCTTAGCATATTGTGACGTATTCGTTGTGGTTTTGATCAGATTCGACGCGCGAGGAGGTCGATTTGAGAGGCAAGGGCATAGCGAGCTAGAGTTTGGCCGGTTTGAGGTGAGTAATGATTATAAATGATGTCCTGAGGGTTTGAAACCCCGGATTTGCACAACGTAGTTCTATGTTGAGGTGAGACACACGTTGTATGATGAGCGTGGGGTCCTTTACTACTAGGGACTGTGACTTGGTCCATCCCGATTGGTGATTTTTACCGTATTTTGACTGAGATTTAATTATTACCATTATGATCTGGGCTAGTTGCCATGTTTGGGGCCTTGTGCCGACCTGTAGAACCCCTAGGGGCATTTCTACTGATTATCCTCACTTTACTTGTTAAAAATTATATACTCAGTAGTGTTTCTAACTGTTCGACACAATGTGAACTGGTTGTTGAAATGCTAATCCTAAATGAAAGTAATATGTTGCCTGAGATCCCTATCTTATATTAGTATGCCCGAGAGGCTGTGTTTATATTGACTAAGAGGGGTTGAGAACCCAATAGTAAGGATGTTTTATATGTTATGGATCGGGCTGCACGCCGAACAATATGTTTATATGGATCGGGCTGCACGCCGCAGCAAATGTATATTTATATATATATGGATCGGGCTACGCGCCATATCAATATAGCTCTTGGGCTGTAGGAGCCCCTCCCGGAGTCTGCACACCCCCAGTGAGCGCAGTCGACTATTTATATGGATCGGGCTGTGCGCCACTGCGATGTACGGATCGGGCTGCGCACCGCAGCAGTTATTTTGATTTCGGTTATTGTGAGAGATATATGGTTACTGTGTCGAGGAACGGATTTATACTTGTTAAATACCCGATAAGCTACCTGTTTTTACCTGATTCAAAGAGATTTCACTTGATGTCTTCACTATTTGCTGCTTTAAGTTATTTCACTGCTTTAATATAGAACTGCTTAGTGCCTTTACGTGTTTTCATACTGTCATCCATTATTTATGATTATTACTCACTGGGTCGGAGTACTCACATTACTCCCTGCACATTGCGTGCAGATCCAGGTGTTTCCGAGGCATAGTGAGAGCTTTCTTGCTGATCATCATCCACCGGAGTTATCGAGGTAGCTGCATGGCGTCCACAGACCCGATTTCTCCTTCTATCTTTTACTTTTCAGCATATTCTAGACTATCTTTATGTTAGGCTATTTAAAACTTGTAGTAGAGGCTCTTGACTTGTGACATCGGATCGGTGGGGCTGTTGTAGAGATATTGTTATGATTTCCGCACATTTTATCTTCTTTTTCAGACTTCTATTTATGTTGGATTGGCATTTAAACCCTGTTAATTGGTAATGAACTCTATACAAGAGGGGTTGTGATTGATAATTGGTTGGGCTTGCCTAGCAATGTGTTGGGCGCCATCACGACCGGGGTTGGGGTCGTGACAAGTTGGTATCAGAGCCTAGGTTACTAGGTCTCGCGAGTCATGAGCCGGTTTAGTAGAGTCTCGTGGATCGGTACGGAGACATCTGTATTTATCCTCGAGAGGCTGCGGAACCTTTAGGAAAACTTCATATTCTTGAAACTCTTATCTTGCGACTTTGTTCAATCGAGAACTAAACTTCTACTATTCTATTCTCTCACAGATGGTGAGGACACGAGCTACCAGACGAGGTGGACGACCACCAGTACCACCCACTGAGGCCACCAGAGGCCGTGGACGCGATCGTGGCGTGGCAGAGGCAGAGTAGCGAGAGCAGCATCTATTGATCCACCAGCTGCCCCAGCTCCGGATCAGACTCCAGCAGCACAGTTCAGGCACCAGTTGTGCCCATCGTGATTCCGGTCTACAGGAGACCTTGACAAAGATTTTGACAGTTTGCACTAGCCTGGCTCAGGCAGTTTAAGCCACCACAGCAGCAGCTACTTCGCAGGCCGAGGGAGGCAACCAGACCCCCGCTGCTCGCACACCTGAGCAGGTAGTGCAAGGACTACAGACGCTAGAGGCACCTCCAGCTCAGCAGATTGTACCAGTGTAGGAGTTCAGGGTTCCAGCTATACCGGAGGATGAGAAGCGTCGTTTTGAGAGGTTTGGTAGACTCTAGCCTCTGACATTCAGTGGTGCTGAGGGCGAGGATGCCCAGGGTTTTCTTGACAGGTGTCAGCGGATGCTCCGTACAGCAGGGATTCTTGAGTCTAGTGGTGTGGCATTTACCACCTTTCAGTTTACTGGGGCTGCCTTCACTTGGTGGGAGGTGTATGAGAGGCGTAGGCCGGATGGTGTAACGCCCCTTTCTTGGCAGCAGTTCTCCACTCTTTTCTTGGAGAAGTATGTACCATAGTCCCGTAGAGAGGAGCTGCGTAGGCAGTTTGAATGGTTGACACAGGTAGATATGACCGTGACTCAGTACGAGATGAGGTTTTCAGAGTTGGCTCGTCATGCCACCTGGATGATTCCGTCGGACCGTGAGAGGATCAGGAGATTTGTGGATTGGCCTTAACTACCATCTCCGTATTCTGATGACTAGAGAGAGAGTATTGGGTGCTACATTTGAGGAGGTGGTGGATATCGCTCGTAAGATCGAGTCAGTTCGCCATCGAGAGCGAGAGGAGAGGGAGGCCAAAAGGCTCGTGGATCGAGCAGTTATAGTGGTACTCCTTCGAGGGGCCAGTTCCAGCATGGTAGAGGTCGTTCTTTCAGGCCTGCTCAGTCGGCCCGCCCAGAGTATCGTGGGGCATCTTCAGGTCGTGGTCATCATGGGTCTCAGCAGGGCGAGCCTTCACTCAGCGCCCTCCCAGCTCAGAGTTCATCTCGTGCCCCCTCAGCTCAGGGTTCTCCTGCGCCGAGTGCATCTGCTAGTCACTCTGGTGCGAGGGGTTCCCTTCAGTCCCCATCCCCAGCACCGGGTAGTTGTTATGAGTGCGGAGAGTTTGGTCACATGAGTAGGCAGTGTCCTCGACTCCGTGACGGTCAGCATCAGCAGAGGGGTCAGCCCTCGACTTTTGCTCCAGTTACTTCACTACCCGCCCAGTCACCTAGGGGTGGAGATCAGGCAGCCAGGGGTCGCCCCAGAGGGGGAGGTTGATCGGGCGGTGGCCAGGCTCGTTTTTATGCTATACCAGGCAGGACAGATGCCATTGCTTCAGATGCTGTCATTACAGGTATTGTTTCAGTCTGCCACAGAGATGCCTCCGTATTATTTGATCCCGGTTCCACCTATTCTTATGTGTCCTTATATTTTACTCACTATTTGAGTGCGCCCCCGGGAGTTTCTAGCTTTACCTGTTCATGTGTCTACCCCGATGGGTGACACTGTTGTTGTGGATCGTGTGTACCGGTCATGTGTTGTGGTTATTGGGGGTCTGGAGACCCGAGTTGATCTATTGCTATTGAGCATGGTGGACTTTGATATTATTTTAGGCATGGATTGGTTGTTTCCCTGTCATGCTATTCTAGACTGTCATGCTAAGACAGTCACTTTGGCTATGCCGGGTGTACCGCGGATCGAGTGGCGTGGTGTGACTGATTATGTTCCGAGTAGAGTGATTTCTTTCTTGAAGGCCCAGCGTATGGTTGGGAAGGGGTGTCTTTCATATCTAGCATTTGTGCGGGATGTTTGAGCTGAGACTCCCACTATTGATTCTGTCCCAGTTGTGAGGGACTTCCCTGATGTATTTCCTACAGACCTGCCGGGCATGCCACCGGACAGGGATATTGATTTTGGTATTGACCTGGTGCAGGGCACTCAGCCCATTTCTATTCTGCCTTATCGCATGGCACCGACAGAGTTGAAAGAATTGAAGGAGCAGCTTTAGGAACTCCTAGATAAGGGGTTCATTCGGCCTAGTGTGTCACCTTGGGGTGCGCCAGTTCTGTTTGTGAAGAAGAAGGATGGCACAATGAGAATGTGCATCGATTATAGGCAATTGGACAAGGTAACAATTAAGAACAAGTATCCCCTGCCTCGCATTGATGATTTGTTCGACCAGCTTCAGGGAGCGAGGGTGTTTTCCAAGATTGATCTCCGTTCGGGCTATCACCAGTTGAAGATCAGGGATTCGGATATTCTTAAGACTGCTTTCAGGACTAGATATGGTCACTATGAGTTTCTTGTCATGTCTTTCGGGCTGACCAATGCCCCAACAGCGTTCATGCATTTGGTGAACAGTGTATTTCGGCCTTATCTGGATTCGTTCGTTATTGTTTTCATTGATGATATTCTGGTGTACTCGCGTAGTCAGGAGGAGCACACGGAGCATTTGCGAGTTGTATTGCAGAGATTGAGGGAGGAGAAGCTTTATGCAAAGTTCTCCAAGTGTGAGTTTTGGCTCAGTCCAGTGGCTTTCTTGGGACACGTGGTGTCCAGCGAGGGTATTCAGGTTGATCC